>NW_013543439.1:356508-483552 GCF_000499545.2 Eimeria tenella
TGGTGCATATCTACGCTTGATAAAATTGGATTGGTTTGGATTGAAACAGTTGCAACAAGGTCCGCTCAGTGGGTGCCGTGCTGGCTTGGCACGTTGCAGTCGTCTTGCTTGTGCGTGCTTGAGTTCTGTATGTGAGCGCGCACGAGAGAGGATATTGTCTGGTTTATATTTTGTATGGCGTGTATTGATCAGAGAGGATTCATATACAAATGTGCAGCGCGTGTTGTACAGAGGAACCAGATGTTATCACGTGCTGCGGTGGCGGACAGGCGCCTGTTCATCGAGGCATCAAATAATGCGCTGTTTTGTGTGGCGGATAGACGCCTGTTCATCAAGGCATCAACTGATGCGCTGTTTTGTTACTGCTCTACGCATGTGCGTTGCTGAACGTAGTATTGGATGAGATGTGAGGGGTTTGCATTCGTTCGTAGGTCAAAGCGGATTTACTGAGGGACCTCGCTATAAGCGCTTGCAGCTAGTGAGTAGATGGGTTGATAAAGCTAGGAGCCAAAACGAAGTACAACAATAGTGCGGTTACCCATCAAGTGTATTTAGCCGGTCCGAAGTTTGTGAATATGGTGCCTCGAAATCATCAATATATGTTTCTTTTGAGCGTGTGTTTTGTATATTATCTGCCTTGATGATGAGGCTTCTCACCCGAGTGCTTTCATTGGATCTTTTCTATGTGTCTCTTTTCTGCCTTTTCGGATATACTTGCGCAGACAGTGAGCTTTGTTCAGTTCTGCTGAGCAATACGTTAGCGTTTCGAAGGCGGTGTGGTCGGCTGGATGCCCCAGGATGGCATGCTGACCTCACTATTGGCTAAACGCATGGCTTTACGTACGTGCTTTCTCGACGCATAAGATGGTGCTTCGTCATTCTGGCTACAAACAGCTTATTAGCACATTTGTGATGTTTTGCAAGCTGCGAGGAAACTGTTGAGCCTGCACACCACACTGTTAGCGAAACGCACAGGGCCACGTACTTCCTCTCCTGATGCATATGCTGTTGCACTCTCACTCTGGTTGCATGCCGCCTATGAGTATCATTTCTGGACCTTTTCAGCTTGCACGACTGTCCTTCTGGTTGCAAGAACCCTATTGGTAACTTTGCGGTGTTTTCGAGCTGCAAGAAGATTGCTGAACCTGCAGACCACTTCAAGGCTTGCTCCGCGATCTCTGCAGTTCCCGTGAATTCGTGCTCCGGGCATCCTATCTGGCTTGGCACGTTGCAATCGTCTTGTGTGTGTGTGGAGTGCACTTGCATAAATTGAGAGTTGGGTCTGTTTAGGTAACGGCGTTGAAAAGGCACGAACGTCTGCATTTTTTGATCTTCATCAGGGAACATTTTATCAAACGTAGATATGCACCATATTCTGCATCCCGAGACTGTTGTATACAGGCGTTTGGATTGGAACAGTTGCAACAAGGTCCGCTCAGTGGATTCCGTGCTGGCTTGGCACGTTGCAGTCGTCTTGCTTGTACGTGCTTGAGTTCCGTAAGCAAGGGCGCACGAGAGAGGATATTGTCTGGTTTATATTTTGTATGGCGTGTATTGCTCAGAGAGGATTCATATACAAATGTGCAGCGCGTGTTGTACAGAGGAACCAGATGTTTTCACGTGCTGCGGTGTCGGATAGGCGCCTGTTCATCGAGGCATCAAATAATGCGCTGTTTTGTTACTGCTCTACGCATGTGCGTTGCTGAACGTTGTATTGGATGAGTTGTGAGGGGTTTGCGTTCGTTGGTCAAAGCGGATTTACTGAGAGACCTCGCTACAAGCGCCTGCAGATGGTGAGTAGATGGATTGATAAAGCTAGGAGCCAAAGCGAAACACAACAACAATGCTTTTACCCATCAAGCGTATTCAGCCGGTCCGACGTTTGTGAATATGGTGCTTCCAAATATTCAGTATATGTCTCGTTTTGACGTGGGATTTCTCTGTAGTCATTTCTGGCGATAAGAAGGCTATTTAGCCCAATTCATACGAACTTTTGCACGAGCGTGCGACAGGAGGGTTTCTCATCCGAGTTCAGCAGAACGTTTCCACGTGTAAAGTTTTACTCGTTTGAGGTATAGGAATGCAGGCAGTGCGTTCACTGTGAAAATTTGTTGAACACAGGGGCTTTGTACAGGGCAACCCATGGCCTGGTGACTTTGGAAGGGGTTGACGTAACAGTGCAGAGCGGGGGATGGTGATTACACTGTTAACGAAGACTACGGGGCCACGTTCTTCCTCTCCTGGTGCATATGATGATGCACTCTATTTCTTATTTCGAGCAGCGTATGAGCATCATTTTTGGATCTTTGCAGTTCGCAACACTGTCTTTCTGGTTGCAAGGAACTTATTACTAACTGTGTGGTGTTTTGCAAGTTGCAAGAAGACTGCTGAGCCTGCAGACCACTTCAAGGCTTGCTCTGCGATCACTGCAGCTTTGGTTAATTCGTGCGCTCAGGCACCAACAAGGTCTAGCCAACTGCTCTGTTTCGTGCGCAGCTTCTCTTATCTTAATCCCTGAAGTAGGGGTTTGGGGGCGCGATTCTTGGCCGCAGGTAAGCTCCAGCTTTGTAGCAAAGTGCTGAGCAAGTGGGCATCTTATTTCGTTTTTTATGGGTGGGCACAGATAAGAGAGCACCGAGCCTAGCGCAATAAGCAATTCTCTATCTATCTTTGAAGAGTGGCGAGAAAGGGATGCACTTGTGTAAAATAAAAATTGGATCTGTCTAGATAGCGGTGTTGAGAAGGCAGGAACATCTGCATTTTTTGATCTCCATCAGGAAGCTTCTTACCACGCGTAGATGTGCACCATATTCCACATCACGAGGTTGCTTGCTACAGGCTTTTGAATTGGAACAGTTGCAACAAGGTCCGCTCAGTGGGTGCCGTGCTGGCTTGGTACTTTGCAGTCGTCTTGTTTGTGCGTGCTTGAGTTCTGTATGTAAGGGCGCACGAGGGAGGATATTGTCTGGTTTATATTTTGTATGACGTGTATTGCTCAGAGAGGATTCATATACAAATGTGCAGCGCGTGTTGTACAGAGGAACCAGATGTTTTCACGTGCTGCGGTGTCGGATAGGCGCCTGTTCATCGAGGCATCAAATAATGCGCTGTTTTGTTACTGCTCTACGCATGTGCGTTGCTGAACGTTGTATTGGATGAGTTGTGAGGGGTTTGCGTGCGTTGGTCGAAGTGGCTTTACTGATGGGGTGTTGCTAAGCGTTCAGCTGGTGAATGGAGATCGGATGAAGAAGCCGCGAGCCGAAGCAGCCTACACAGCGGCAGTGCTTCATCCGTGAAGCGCGTGGAGTTACGATGAAAGAACAACAATGCATGTCTCTTGCTGACTCTCCCCTTTACTAGAGTTCGTGCTAGCGATAAGAAGACAGTTCGTGGAACTATGTCACCTGCGACTCTTCAGCCTCTAGAGTCGGAACTATGCAGACAGTGCGTTTATTGTGTCCGTTTCTTTAAATAAAGCAGTATTGTCTTCAATGCGTTCAAGTTCTGTAGGTTACAAGTCGGCATTCGGACTTTACCTTTTGCAACGACTTTGGCCTAGCATATTTGCCCGCGAGGCACATTATGCTGCACTACAAGTCTACTGTTGCAACATGTTGCTTAGTTTGCAATGCAGGAAGATGACAGGTAACTTTAGCCTTTTTCTAATCATGCTACAGACGAGAATTTCTGATGGCCTGCTTCCTCAGCTTCAACTTATTGGAAGACTGTGAGACACTAAATGCGTTTAAAAGGAAGACAAACTGACTCCTGCGAAATTGGGTAGATAGCAACGCATCTAGACGCTATTCTTGCAACAGCAATCTGCGAGTTGGAAGCCATGCTTAACTGTAGTAAAACGACGAAAGAAAGCTGCTCCAGGGCTTTAAGCAAAGCTCTCTGTACAGAATTATGAAGATAATGAACTCTTTAGGGGCGCTCTGAAGAACCGAAGTTCGTGATCAGAATCCTCTATCCAATATCACGCGAGGATAACCTAATACAGGGTTAAATAACTGAAACTTTGTACTTGAAATAAGTAAGCAAGCACAAGCAAACAACGGGTCTGATTGCGCTCTGCTGTTCTTTGGAAAGCCATGGTGTACTGGGATTCCAGCAAGGGGAAGGCTTAAAAGCGCTGCTGCGCATCAATGTGCTCCTTGGGAATACAATGAAATGCAAAAGTACTTGTGGCTCTCGATAGGGGCGCCAACGAAACTCCGTATGCCGCAAAGAGTCGTGATAGGTTAGCAAATAGAGGAGTTGCGTAGCTGGCAGCTTTGATTCGCGTCCAATATCTGTTCTTTACTGTGTAGTTTTGGATACATCGTGTCTACTCCGATCGTCTTCGACGCTGGACCCTCTTCAGCTCAACCAAAGCGTGCACTCGCAAAAATAAAAATGCCAAAAAATTGTGCCTGCTTGGCGTTCTAAAGACACATTTGGGTGAGCTTCCCTGAAGCAACGCACCAACTCACGTATTCTGACCTGTAGAGCCTTTCTTCATCGATTCATCTGTTTTTTGGAAGTACAGGGAGTGAGTTACATCATGGTGCGGCGCATGAGTTTAAGTCAATTACTGTACCGTATAGAATAGCACCAGAGGGCTATGCCGGGTTTCTACAACATTTCTTGTCATTTTCTAGAGATACCCAGACGCGTATCAATTAACCAATGGCAGCAATAACAAGATTCGTATGCATAATTCGAACACGTTGAATAACGAGCCCGTAGAAAATGGAATTGATTTAATGTGGCGTCTGACGGGAGAAGCTAATGAAAGTTACGTAGTCGTTCCTGGCACGGAAGAACCAGCAAACGATGCCCGACGCTTCTGACAAGAACCAACTAAATTCTTTGTTTTATCCATAAGTTGTACCTGAGAAGCGAGGCAAGTGAAAATGTGTCCGCCGTCGTCATGCTGTATATGATTTTGACTAGAAAGGATTGGGTGGCCTACCGAAAATTTTCATCTGCAGTATGCCTTTCGCTGCAAACGTGTAAAGTGCTAGCTGATAAACATCACTGTGAACGTTAGTTAGCAATTAGAAGCAGGAAATACTCCGAACCAGTTGAAAAAAATAGCACTTCAATCATCAGGTAGTGCGTGCAACAATCAACCTAGAGCTTATGGGTGCCACGAGGTAATATTTATAAAGATTTGGGATAATGCGGCATTTCCGGTAACATCCGAATCGACTGGAAGCTTTCTCGTTTTGTTTGGAAGAAAAGGTCCCCGCCCGTATAAGCACACTACCGAAAGTCCATTCAGCTGCAGATAAGCAACATCCATCGAAAAATCACCACTGGCACGGACCGATTTACTCCATGGTATTCTTGCAATTCACAGTGACGATAACGGCCTGAGATATGCACAGACAAAGGGCTGGACGCAGGTACATCTTCGTAGAGCCAGCCACTGATAAGTGTCAATGCGTAGGGCCACAGAGAATAAACGCTTTTACATGCTCCATATTCGCGCCGGCAGCTGACTCCAATTAACATAAACTTAGTAAAAGAATAAAAGTATCTTTTAGGCTGGTTGTTTGTCAGTACGTTTATTAAGCGGCATGAACGCTCACGCTAGACGTGCTGATTTGCGACCAGCCGATGTCTGGTGTTATGGAGTTACACGTGCTGATTGCTTCCCTGATTACAAGTGCGTATTGTATGCGGCAATTAAATATCACAAGCTGCCTACTGCCAGGCTTCAGCAGCACCAATGAAAAGGTATTAGTATTCTCTATTATATATGACCTATGTATGTATAAATCTTTTCTTGTAGGGCAATCTCTGAGAGGTGTAGTCAAACAGTGACGCTAGGCCGATAAAGACGATGCCTCTACTTACCGCTTCAAAACGCGAAGTGCAGGAATGATTTCCTAGTGCAAGATATAGCTCACCAGTGGAACCAGTGTAGCCTTTGTTGCGTTATCGGAAATGGCAGTCACGCACAGCTCTGACCAATTTGAACAGATATAATGCGATTCTCATGGACGTATTGCTCTCAGAGCGTGGTTTTGTGTCACGACATTTGTGCCGTGTACAAGTAGGCTGTGAGTTTGAATGAGAACAGGTGTGCATTTTGTTTCCCAAGCAGCATCAAAAGCGTCCAGCGCTTGCGGAGCGGTTTTGGCGCCGTTACATACCGTGCGTTAAGCAAGCAAGCCCAAGCGCTCCTTAATGAATCGTAACTCACCACAGGAACGTAGTTTGTATCTTAATGAATGGAGGCCGTAAGCATTAACGTTCATACTGGCAAAACGTACCTTTTGGATTGCAATTACCTCTCCGAAACTAACAATAGTTCGCGGAGGATTTTCTAAGGCAGTAGTCAGCATGCCTTGAAAAACTGGCTACTTGGGATGATAAACCCGCAAATGATGATGCCTGCACTCGTGATGATGCACCTGCGTGCAAGCGTAGCTTCAGAGAGCCTGGAGACATCCTGGCTTCGCAACTGGTGTAGTGGGCACCGAGCCGGGGCGCATGCTGGAATCTATTTTCGAAGAAGAAACAATTTACGTGGCATCCTTTGTCTAGTTCGCAGCACGTTGTAACAGCTCGCGACTGCAGGCAATTACGTCTGCCAAATCATTTAATCAACTGTTCGCATCAGTGGGGCACAGCGTCTTTAGCAATGTGCCTGATTGACCGTAGTGTGCTGGGAACGTACAACTTAAAGCATTCGCGCCCCGCGTGTTTCAAGACTCGTTTAATTTTGAACAGCAGTTCGAAAACGAATTTGAAAATGGATCTGTTATTGGCGATTCATTCAATGCAGCATATGCGTGGTCGCGCGGAGAATAGGTGTTTTGACAGTGGCAAATATACGTCAGAGCAGATGTGCCTGCGCTAAGGGCGGAGAAGCAGTATGCCAAGTACTAGCTAGCTCTGTCATGCAGCCTTAACAGGCCGCTCGTGCTAACGTTATGCAGTGGCAGATATTCTACACAAAATCTGTTCGCAGTGACTGCTGAGTGACGCTTGGTTGGAACGTAAGCACCATTCACGTGCGAGAAGTGGCTCCACGTAAATAAGCTTTTGAAGTGTGCCGCAGATGCCCGCACGGCAAAGTAGCAAAAGAAGCCGCTACACCGCCTGATTGAGTGACGTCACTTTTGGCTATAGTTGAGAGTCAGTCTTCGTGTAGTTTGACTTCATGAGACGATGGCTGCTTTTGCGCTGTGCGGGGGTGCTGTCCTCTATGGTGCACACTGGCATAGAACGGAGCACAGGCCACGCTGTTTAGCTTATCTGAAAAATGAAGAGTTGCCAGGTGACCCAACAGTTTCTTGATGCACATCATCAGACCGGAGCGCTTGTGGCTTGCTTGGTTGCTTAGCTTGTGCGTTGATGAGCAAATAACGAATAAGGCGTTGTGAAACTACACACATTGACTTGCGATGCGACCTTATCTGAACACCAAATCTGGATGATCCGCCCAACAGTGCAGACTGGAAGCAAATACTCAGCACGCTACACCACGATTAAGCTGTGCTGATGCTCGTTTCATTGGTAAGCGGAAGTACTCCTGGGCAAGCATGCAGCACGAAAAGCTTGCTGTGGAATGTGCACACTAATCAAAAGCCAACAAGATATCTCTCCAGATCGTCAGCCGCTGCAGCGAAAATTCGCTGAGACTTAGGGTGTGGGTGAACAAATACGCTTGGCGTTATTTACTAGTGCAGCTTCCTTACTTCTGGAGAACTTCTAGTATGCGTCTACTAGCAAGGGAAATCTGTAGCAGATTTTAGCTTGCACTTGAGTGAAGTGACGGTGCCTTTGCATGGGCGACAAGTTACGGAGGAAGTTTCGCGCATGTAAATCTCTTCGCAGAATTCACTGAGTCAAGTGTTTCGGGAAAGCTACATGGCTTTTGATGTGAACTACGAGGACGACGGCGACGGCCCTCATGTCACTAGCTTGGCTCGTCGTTGTTTAGGGTTTGCGTCCTGATACGCAAAAGAGCTTGTTTCCAGTAAATGGGCAGCAAACTGCAAGGCGAATGTATGCAACATTGCACTTCCTGTGTATCTGCGGGGCTCGAGGGCTGCGCCACGAAAAAATGAGCAGGACGTTCTCATTATGACAAAACGCACATGCACAGCTTGTTTGCATTTTGAGCCATAGAGGGCAAGCTATGACCACTCATGTGTATGCCGCTAATTTGTACGTTGCGTGGCAAGACCAGCGGCAAGCAGTGATCAGTGGAAGAGCCCATGGAACATAGAGGCAGGTGGTTGGATAGTCAGTACAGGATGCCGTTTGCAGAGGTTCTATGCACTGCTTTGTATGTATTTAGTGGAGAGCCAAGGGCTTACGAACGCTTGGAACGTGGTGCAAGAGTGACAAGTGAAGTGAGTCTACGGAACACTGTGATCTATGCATGCCGTACAACACTATAAATAGTTTCACTAAGTGGAGCTATCATGAAATATGTCGTATATTGCATGAATGGTGGCACTCGGGTGGTCCAACGCATTAGCAGCAGTGCCATGGTTGAATTTGGAATGAAAAGCAATCTGGCGTAGTACGCGATGAATGGAGTGCAGATACTTACATGCAAAACGAAAGGCCAAGCTTCTATGCACTCAGCAAAGGATATTATTCCCAGAATAAGGGCCTTTGCGGTATCTCGTTCACGTCACTCCGATGTGACTACGAACGAAGCCTGGGCTTTTGAGATCGAAAGAATTAGCTTCGTTGCGCCGCTAGCCGATTTGCAGTAAGCATCAAGCACTTTCGATTACACGTGGAAACACTATCGGCACACTTTCCTGCGAGTTAATGTAATGAAACAAATGACGTCTCCAATAGCGAAGCTTATCCTGGACTGAGGCGCAATGACTTCGGATTCATGATAAGATAAATTCCGAAGCAAACACAGCAGCAAAAACCGAACTTTTGCACAAGTAAAGGCTGTCGGACTTCTTAACTAGGAATAATTGGCAAGCTGCAACATGTATCTCTTGCGGTGCATACTGGCGCGGCCAAAGGTAAATTTCTGAACTACAGATTTGTGTTTTCGAACGTGGACGTTTTTCATTGATCTAGTGGACAAACAATCTTTGTGATACGTTTGCGTGAAACATGCGAACAACTTCTAGAAAAATTTCACTCACTGTTGACTGTTGTGCCTCGTTGCAATAAGCAGTGCACTATTCGTAAAAGCGAGACCAAGGGACAGTGCCCTTGCAGTGCTTCTAATTCCATGTAAACGCAACAGCCGTAGGCCATCCAATAATCACATATTTCTTAGCCCATTTCTAAGAGGATGCAGTCAGTGCGTTTATTTTCGTCAAAGCGTTTGCTCGAATGTTTTGAAGATGCTTGATTCCCATCAGGCATACATTCGCTCGTGCACTACGAATCTGTACCATTCATTGACGAGAATCCGCGTCTAGACTTCCCTGGCGCGCAGCTAAGCGTAACGCACCTTGCCAGCCAAAAATAATAGAGACGCTGCAATTATGTATCTCTTGCAATGTCTCTTGCAATGCGCGCTGAAACCGTCAGTAATGGCAGACATAAATTGCTTAATTATAATTTGCATTCTAGAATGTGAGCAACATTCGTTGAGCTGGCAGCCACAGAGCCTCTGTGATGTGATTGCTTGAATTGTGTGGATTAGTTCTCAAGGCTCCTGGAAGCGCAGCGAGTGGCCAGTGCGCAATGTTAACAGCTAGTGCAATCGAATTGACCTTAGTCCTTGAGGTGGTGCTGCTTTCCTAATAACCACTCCTGCTTTTTTCCCCTCCAAAGCGTTTGCCTACCCAGGCAAGTGAAAACAAATTTGTGGATTGCATGCATGCCGAAACATCTGTCTGGATATTCCGCGTGCTGCAAGAATGTTTATTGACGCAACCAAGTTATTTTTAACTCTTCAGTCAGTCAGTCAAGGGGAGAGCTGCAAACAATCAGAGTTTCGTCCGTTGAAACCTTATCTCTGATAGGCATATCAGGTGACACGGGTTTCCAGTCAGCATTCGCTAAGATTAGATTGGGTGAACAATGTGCAGCCGTGATTAAAAAGCCACAGGACGGGAAGCTTGCGCGTTGAAATCTTTCATCAATGGTTGCACTGTGAAGTAAGTGGATTCAATTGAACTCACTGTCGCATCAGATCGGAGTGATCCTCCTCGGGTATAAGCATTTTGTATGCGGGCTCCCGCTCAGTGAAGTTCAATACACTCAACTAGCTTTTCGAGTTACGCCTGTCGCTTGAAAACAAGTTTAAAAAAACAAGCCTGGCGTTTAGGAGCCCTGCAAAACACCATATTGCCAAGTAAGCAAAAAGAATGGCCAGTTCTTTGAATGTGTTTGAAAGCTATAAAGGTGGGAAATGAATATAAAACTTGCCAGTTCTTTGAATGTGTTTGAAAGCTATAAAGGTGGGAAATGAATATAAAACTTGTCAAATTAGAGTTAGGGCGTGCTCAAATATATTTGAGTCCACGTGAGCAATTTGCCGCTGGAGTACGTCGTGATCCAAAATCACATGCTCAGCAGGCAGGTATAAGCATTCACTGGCTAAAATTGATGGCTGTACACAATTTGCTACGTTATACTGCAAAGCACCAGTGCAATGCTAGCGCTTCTGGAACCGTACCGTAAATGAGTGAGCCTATTCAAGAGGTCATTGCTTGGAAGCTGGTTATGAAATGTGATGCGCAGTTTGAGACCAGATAAATATCCAATCCACGGCACGCAGCCGAGACGTAAAGTGATCTGCTATATCAGAAAAATCTGAAGATGTGGGCTCTTCTGTTCGATTTCATCTTATGATTTTTGTTCAAGTGCCTCCTGAACGAGATTAGTCAGTGCGTCCACTGATTTTGACTAAGTAGTTGAGGCATTGAACATATGCGAACACTCTTGTTGCGTTGCATGCTTATACGGGGCGGGCAAGAGCCAAAGTGAGCTGATACGGTAGATTATCGGGTAGTGTGAGCTCTGCCTCATCTAACTTCCGAGAGGCATATTCGTTTTCACATAAATCCTTCGTGGGCTAGGCATTGAGCTAGCTTGTCTCACTGCATCAGTTTGAGAACAGTGGGATTCGATCAATAGATGCAGCACAACGTTACCACAAAGGAGCAAGTGGAGGGCCTCTTCGGGTTGGCAAAGATTGAAACCTGCATTATGTATCAAGTTTAGAGAAACATTTGGGTGAATGTGACGGCAAAGAGTACGAAGATTCGAATTATAGTGATGAATTGAGGCGAGCTGCCTATTTTTAACACACAGTACTCTGAACTGGCTAGCAGCTCTCAAAAACGATCTTGATTAGGACAATCCTCCGCCAAATTTTGGGAAATTACCATCACGGCTAACAAACAAAACATTCGTAATGAGTAAATTTATCTTACAGTGACTATGTAAAATAATATCTCGTCAGCATCCCTGCTTAGTGCGTGCGTACAGCTATAGGAGGGTCGAGTATGCTGAGAGCATGAAGTGTGCAGCACCACATGCAGACGTAAGCTTGGGTGCCTGCCGAAAGTTTTCAGCACAGTGGTTTGACTTGTCTGCATTGGAAGTAGAACAACCCTGTGAAGGCCATAACATTGGCAAAACTAGTTTGCCCCTTTGTGCAGTTTCTCTCCAAGCTACTTGCATTGTGGCCCATCGGAGGCTGTCAGGGACTTCACCGCACGATAATGAATTGTGGATCTATGAGGCGCCGCTGCACCGCTGTGCACCCAATTTGGTGTATAGTACAAGCGCAGCATTGCAACTTGGCGTCGTTTGTACAGCAAAACTAAAGTATGTGCTTCAGAACAATAGAAGCTCCTCCAGGAGAAATAGGCACGGGTAATGTTCAGCAAGAAAAGGTGCGAAAAATGGTTTGTACGCTCATTTTCCGCCATTGCCGTTATCACATTAACAAGTGCTCTGTCTCGCGATACCAGCTTTATTCCACATTCTTTCAAGTTGAACAGTCTGCTATGGCCGTTCCTTGAAAAAGCAAAATGCCGACGTCTCAGCAGATGCTGTCCGCATTTCGTTTTCTCAGGTGGTGTGTGGCTATTTCTTCTCTGCAGTGCAGTTGACTAGGCCATATACTGTGCTCACATATTTTGCTATTCCTTGATAAAGCTTGTGGCGAATGTTATCAAAATGTAGGGTTCCTAAGTCAGTTTCTGTCTTCCTCAGGGTGGCGCCTGAAGAAAGTTCCTCACGGTCCATGGTTTCGGAGAATAGGACCAAAGGAGGGCTAACGGTCACGCGCAGCAGCCCTGCTGTAGCTCGCGTTATTCTATCTGCAATTTCGGACGGCACGGCAGTCCTTGAGTACGACCGGATGCGTGCGGCTCATCTGGTTGCGCGCCGAAATATGTCCAATGACGTAGTGGTTGAGTGATGCTAGAGCTATCGTTCATTTGGTGGGTATGCGGTTCAAAGCAAAAGTTTGCCTAGGAGCAACTTGCATTGCAGCTGCAGCGGCACGGACACCATATCGAAGTAGCAGCAGAAGTCAGATCAAGAATACTCTGTTTGAAGGCTTTTACTCGTCTGTTCACGTATCGTTATTTAGTAGAATTGAGTGCACGATAGAAAGCCTTTGATTTCACCAGCGCATGATTGCATTCGATTTCGCAAGCACAGATTATGGTTCCGAAGTAATCTCGTCGAAATTCTAATTCGCGCTGCGCTAGTTGGTGTGTTCAAGCTTTTGCACTGGGCAACCAAATTGTCGTATAATAAGCTGTTTCTGACATTAAATACTGGCAAAGGGACGTGGCAACGACTTGCTGCTTCGGAGAGGTGAATTCAACTCGCTGAACATGGCAGAGCTGTTTCGGCAATTCACTTGAATGAGATGCGGGTTTACGCATGCCTGCACATTCGCGTCAAAGAGAGTTAGTTACTTAATCTTACCGAAGTTCATCACGCTGGCACGAAATGCACCAAAGGCTCTTTATCTATTCTTACTATAATCTACAGCCGTCGTTGTGCGTGCACAGATTTCATTATTTGGCACTGATAATTCTGCAGTCGTGGCTCGGCAATTTCTGCTAAATACTTGAGTGCAACTAGAGGCACCGTAATGAGCAAGCAGGCTTTTCGTGATACTGCGTAAGATGGTATGTGATACTCTGGCCTGGATCAACCGAAAGCGAGCATTCTATACGATAATGTGCATTAACTTTGGTCCCATGGGCGTGCACGTTCCCGGGACCCGTCACGACCTGAAGATGTCTCTTGGGAATGAGGCACAATCTTTGCGAATAGTAAACGTTTGGGCAACACAAGTTTGCAATTAGGTGTACACGCCCGCCTTAAGTATCTGGCTAATAATTCAAATCATGTTAAAAATCCTAGAATCAGAGATTGCTTGCATTTCTCTTTTCATTTGATGATCAGATCGTAGGTTCAAATACAAGTTGTACTCTCACATTGAGAGTAGCGATTCTCAAAGGTAACAGCTTTCTTAGCGTCCAGCCATGCAGGCTGGGTAGCAAAACGTAACGATGGGCTGAACTAAACTATTGACATGTTTACTTCTCGCTGACAGTTCTCTCTAGTGCACACTCTGCTACAATTAGTACCAGAAGCAGCCAACTGCTGCTGCTACTCAGGCTTCTACGCAGATACGATGACCCTAGCTCACTTAGTCCCTCAGGATTTGTCAAACGCTTGTTCAAGCGAGTGCAAGCACGCAGGTGTTTTGATAACGCGCCTGTCCGATAATTCAACGTCTGACGATCTGTAGTCTGTAGGTTCAGTGTTCCGCGGCTTAAAGAGACGTAGTGCTTGCTCAAACCATGGTTTTCCGCTGAAACCTAAGTAGAACCTTGTTCATGGAATCGACAAATCAGCAGAGTTAACTACATCGCGGAACGCGCAAAGATGTTCTTGAAATTTTTTAGCGAACATGCAGAGACTGCACGAGCTCAAATATGGCAACCGCAAAATCTTTTAGTTTGTGGTTTTTCGTTGCAAAACCCGTTGTAGCGGCAGGTTACTTCGCGGATTTACATGATAAAGTATCAAAGTTATTCAACTAAGGTAGAACCTGTCTGTACTTTTGTGCATGAGACAACACAGTCAACATGCCCCTGCAAATCGTAACAAAAGGCGGTTACTGCATGGATAACTTCCCTGTTGTTGGGTTACTTGTGCTCCTCTGCGTTCAACGTTTGTTCTGTGAATGAGACGTACAAATGGGATGTGCTAACGTGGCCTCTTCCACTTCCACACTACCTGGAATTTTGGTGTTCGCACAAACGGTAATCGCGATCAAGCATTTAAACGGAATGTTTGTGCCACTGACGCCACATTCAGACCACGCAATCAGGTGAGCCTTTCGTACAGCTGATTGCTTATTAAGGCTCAATGCATTCTTCGCGATGGAAACAAAAACGATTCAGCACGGCACGCTGTAAGAAGTTTTGTTGTAGGCTTGCAAATAGGCAGTGCGTGCACTGGCTCCTCCATATGTTCGATTTGCGTGCAGTCCTTGGACGTTTGTTCGACTGCTCTTCGTTGGTGCATTGGTCAGGCCAAATAGCTCGAACAAAGGGACCAATAAGGCCCTGTCTTAAGGCCGTATTGCGGACGCTACTACGTAGCTTCACTGTCCACCCTGATCACATGAAGAGACTCTGTGAACAGCAGCAGATGAAGCATCGTGACTCGTATTGCTGGGGATATCTTTCTAAGTGAACTCCTACCGTGCGTAATTTTCTCGCACTAAATTTCTGTTCTAAAGGAAGTAAGCTGTCTGAAGAAGCGTGGGCCGAGGTCGAGAATGCATCTTTAAAGAAGCCCTTGAATAGTGGATGTTAATAAAGGTCACTGGCTACATTTTCGGCACATGCAGCGGTAGAAGAGAACCCACATCTCCTGAAAACATGCTGTTCATAAAGGTCTTGCCTACATGAGGAATTACTTCTAGCACGCCTTTTGAGCCATTCAACGAACTATCGCACGATTTGCTTAGTTTGTGCGTTACTCTAGTCACGACGTAACGTAAATCAGAAATGCATAATAACAATGTGGCGCTGCCTTAGGGCCTTTGCGTGGACCATATGAGACATTCTACATCACGTCATCATGCTGCCTACTATCGAATCTTTCGAATAGTATGGTTCAAGATCCAAAAAGCACACAATCTGCAAACGACTTGTAGACTCTGGCGGCGGGATCGCACAGCAGTGTGTTTAAAACTGCTTCGAGCCTTTGCATGCCCTAATCTGGAAGCGAAAACCGTGGAGGCGTTTCTGGACTGGAAGCTGCTCATGCAGCTTTCCTTTTGTTGAAGTTTGTGAGTGTTTGCTAGTAGAAGGGAAAACGGTGTCTTTTCGCTGCGAGGTGTTTGAATTGACTAGCTTGTGCCAAGAAGACATACCAATTACCCCAGTAGTGTGTTGCTTTTGTGGCTTTTAGTGTGCAACAGGATGCTGCTGCACCCTATTGTGGACGTCCTTCTGCATTATCACCGGTTTTCTGACACTCCCTTTTAGTGGTTCAGAGCGTTAATTTGTTCAAAGTGCGCTCGGGATAGCCGAAGCAAGTGGGGTGCCGCTACAAAGACATGCCGCTGTCTTGTTTCTGTTTTTTCATATTGCTTGAACAGGCAAAAACATCCCATAAGCCGGACTTCATACCGGTGCCATAACGACTCATTCAATAAGTTCCAATCAGAGATACCGCACATACGCTTTTTTCCCTTTTCTGCACGCCAAACACATGCAGCACACATCCTTGTTTACACGTCGTGCGACAAATGGACTTTTTGTTATGTCCAGAAAAGATCGCCAGTGTTTCCCTATCTGTTTGTTGCTCGTATCGGTCCGGGCATCTTCGCAATGAGAGCGGAAAGCGTTAAGCCTGTTTCTGCAAATCTGGTAGCGAGTGCAGAACACATCCTTACGGTGACTCAAAGGTAGTGCGCGGAGCTTTTGGATCCAGGTCACACAAGTCAGCCATGCTGGACACTATTTCCCTTGATAGGCCCTACAGACCGATTTGCGACCGCTTTGTTCAGTCCGCAGTGAAAAACTAATCGGCGACTCCTGTGTTCTGCTTCGATTAGGCATCAGCTTGCCGTTTCATTCAGAAAAGTCCTTAGTGTCATGGCAATCGACGCATGGAGCACAAATGACACTGTTTTTGTTGAGCGACTGTAGCATCATTAGAGATAGCCTCATTCAAAAGGGGTGGCTCACGGAAGCAAACGGCGATTGCTCCCCAACCTATCATTCACAAACATGGACTTTTCAGCAGGCTGCCTCTATTCATGGCGAAGCGGAACTCGGCACAGTGGAGTATGCTTGGCTGCTGAAGCGAGGTAGGAAAACGCCATTGACTGTGATTTTCCTCTGAATAACTAGAACGGCGCGTAGGCAAACTGAATTATACTAAGGAAGAGACTTTTCATATCAAAGTCTACAAAGCGTTACTTGCACAAAATGTATCAGATAGTAAGTGCGAGGGGCGGCTCATGCGAAAATGCATAGTGCTTGCTCGGGAGTTACTTACTAGAAGAGAAAAGGCGTCGTTCATATTCCTTGTTCTCTTTGCATGTCACCCATGCAACATGCAATCAATAACCTGCGCGCACTTTGGTAATCTTTTCTGAACGAACGCAGTAGTCATTCGCCAAGGGTTTATTGTCAGGAGCTTGTATTATTTATTTACATCTCTTGGGCACTTGCTTCTTGATGAGGTTATTTTGTCAAACAGTTCGTGAGTGGAAGTTCACGACTTCACCACTGCGGTGCCACATAGGAAAAGGTGCCACAACTGTTTCCTAGGCAAAATAAACAGAAATGTCATTTTTTGCACGATCACTACCCAAACCGTAGAGAGGGCTTCCATTTCACAAGACTAACAAATTAAGGATGGCATTAGACGGCTCAATAAAATGACCGATGCATGCGCAACGTTTGCCGAAGAAGTTTTAGGATGTTCAGGTAACAGGAACAAAAGCAGCTTCAAGCGATATTCTTGCTTGTCCACAGACAGGCATGCAGCAGATGTAACACCTGGAGTTACCAATATTCCAAGAGATTACGGATTTGTATCCAGTCTACGCACCAACAACGATTTTAATGCGGAACGCAGAATTTGAAGCACTGTAAAACCACCAATCAAAGGCCGTGCGTCTTTCTACCGAGGCAGAGACTGAGCTGACAGAATCACAACACTCTCTAATAAAGACAGGGATACTGCTGACCTCAAGCGAAGCTAAGGTCATGCAACTGACTCTTCAGGTCAATATTCATAAGCAAATGACCTCCAACAAGCACGCAAACACCTTGCTAGGCTGTCCTCCCACCACCCCTCCTCCCAAACTGGGGATGGAGACGCGGAGGCACAACCTACACAACGTGTCCTGCCGTGCCCTTTCTTGCTCCCCTACATCATTTCTTCTGCAAAGCGTACTAGTACAAGACCCACAAACCTTCTTCTCCATAACGCTTTGTATTGAAGCAAGTACACTGCGGAACAAACACGGTTGTTAGGATGTTTCTGACAGTTGAATCAAAATGACCACTTTCGTTGAAAGTTGTCACTTTGTTCACCGCAGGTAGTACGCTTTGTGATTTGCCCCAAATATGACCAATGCTCGCTTTGGTGCTTGACAAATAAAAGGTGATGAATTTACACGCTGGCCACCGTGCAATTATGCCATTCAAGCTGTTGCCTGGTTCCACCCACAGCGCATAAACTTTTCTGCTTTAATTTAGATGCTTTGCCCTTCTACTATGTAACTTTTATTGATGCCATTGCAAAGCCACTGCGAATACCAATGCGCCCCTACAGCTTCAGAATTTTTCACAAAGATAGTAGGTTGACAATGTGTTTTACCTTAAACATCCGGAGTCTCCTTGTAGCTGTATCCAGAAAAGTCGCCAGAATGCGCAGGAAACAGGGTGAATTTGTGCAATTTCCAAAATTATCGCTTTCAGGATCATTTCATCTCTCAATTACTGGAATCTTCACTCCATTTTTGCACATTTACGTTCCTGCGCCTATCTCTTCTCAAGGTACCCCTAAAAGACGCCTTAAACTGAGTGGATCTCATTCTTTTGTCAAAGCTAGTGAGTCGTCTGCGCATCAAACTAGTTCAGGCAAGACGAAATCGCTTTACAAGGCGGGCCTACGCGTTTGATATGTATGCATAAGCGTTTGCCATTCGCCAGACAAGCAGTCACACAGATACTTATGACTGTGGCCCGGGATGCTTCCTTGCGGTTTCGAAACACACGGGCGCTGCACATAATTTGGCAGTGCTTCTCTGGGGGCGACTTCAGCTCAGGTGCATATGTTGTGTGCTTCCTGGAAAGTGGCAAATTACTGTCACGGCGTTCCTGTATTTTCGAAAAAAAGGCTGTGCGTTGCACCGAGAATTGGAGCGCTGCTTCCCAGCGCAATTAATGACTATATGCGTGCGTAAGTGGATCCAGGTACTATGTCCAGCGTAGAAGGCCTGTTAGCTTCACTACCAGGACCAAGTTGCTTTCAACGTGGGTGGTCGGAGCTTCACCAGGTCAGGCTAGAATTTTCATTTACATGCCTGACATGCCTTGATATATGAATTTACTCTTGAAACTGTTGACTGGAGAACACGGGCAAGTCTGCAAACAAGCAATCACAAGGAATCATACATGTGTACACAACGTTCATATGGATTACCTCAACCACTGTGAAACAGATGGTAAGGCAGCAAAAGGTGTCATTTCAGGTCAAACATGGGCACAGAAGACTCTCAAGGCACAGTACGTCCAATTGTGCACAGTTTGCATTCACATCCTGGGCTACACAGTCTCAGGGAGGCGTAACTGCTCGCAACATTCCCTCTTATCGTGGGTTGAATATTTCGATGACCAAGTACTTCGTTTGGCCTTACCGACCCAGAAACTATCTTGGAATGAAAAAATTTTGAGTCCAACGACACACAGGCTTTTAGTGCTTATTCCGCTGCACTCAACAGGCAGTGCGCCTTCTAGAAATGGCGAAGCTTAGGGACATATACAGGAGTGAAGTAGCTCTGGCCGTGCCCGACAAACACCCACTGTAATGACGTGCTCATGAGAATACAGTTCGGATCAATCATTTAAAGAACGACTTTTGCCAGCATGTGACAATTCTGCCAGTCATTCGCTTTTACCTAACTCACAGACTAAGGAAACTGCAATGGAAAGATCAGTGTGCCACATTGTGTTTTGCTGTCAATGTCACGCTGCCGCCAAACAGGTCGTGAGCAATCGCCATGCGATCTTTGCTGGGCAACGTAGTTTTCTTGTGAGACTTATTGTCTCACAAGCGTACTTTATATGCAAGAGCCTGGTACTCCCGACGCCCGCTCCAATCAGCAAGTATATTCTTTGATACTTCAGAATTCACGAAAGATACGTTAGGCTTGTGTTGCATGCGGGTAAGGCTGCAGCAAAGCCTGAATATTCTGTGAGGATAGCCTAATGTGGGAATCGAACCAGGGGCTATGGCGTTTGCAACCTTTATAGGAGCTTTTATCCTGGGTTAGCTCTTCGCACTGTGAGCTCACAAGGAGGCATAGGCAACGCAGTCCATGAATGCGTATTATCTTGAATGCATTTAGCCTTAAAGATGCCAAGCATCCAAAGACCGCATCTCCTGCGACACATTTGACATTTGAAGGGTCAACTGCTGCTTTCTGTTTCTTCATTCGGGTTCGTTCTTTTGTTTACTGCACGCGCTGAAAAATGCCAACTCTGTCGGAACAGGCATATTCTTGTCCGCTTCATGGGATATGCAATTGCTTGAGGAAGATGCTTCATAGTGCTTGCATTGAGCCTGCTCTGCAGACTTGGAAATATGTTTCTGTAGCCTCATTGGTACGCGATCACCGTTGGTCGATATGTCCGTCGACATCCGTAGTATGCAGGAGATCCCTTTGTCAGATCTGCGCAAATCCGTAATGGCTTGCCCACTTATATTGCTCTTATAAAGGCTAGAAGAGTGTTGCCCTCCTGTGATGTGGATACTTTGAATACACTAATAGACCCGCAGATCGTCTTGGCATCTTTCAAACAAGCACAATCTGCACCACTGTAGCCGCTTTACTAATGCCCAGCTTGTAAGTCTTATGCAACTACAAAGCAGGTGCACTGTAGTGCCACTTCTAGGTGCGTGGCGGTGCTACTAAACAGATGGCAAGCATAGGCCTTTGCAGTTTACCCATGTCAGGTCAAGCATAGCTTAGCCGCACTCCGAAGAGAAGATCAGGGAGTTTAGAGGGTGAAGGCGATGCTAGCGTGTCTATGCATGCGTGAACGAAGAATTTTCCCTTACAGATACTATCTGTATTGGAGCGACTACAACGTCAGCGGCACCGTTATTCAATGTGATCAGTGCGCCCGTTTCTCCATTCCCTTTGGTGGTTGCATGTTTGCTTGAAAGCTCCAAAATCTGCAGCAAATCATGACACTGCAGCGCAGACTTTAGTCATCCACCGAATAGGCACCAAGTGCCACAGCAACCGAGCAAAACAAGAATACGAGCGTGCTGAGCTGCGTGGTAGCTATAGCACAGCAGGCAGCATCCACGGTCCGATCAAATGCTTATTTGAAGCCTACAGGAGCAGTCGCTGATCAAAAATGCTTTGCATGCCATAAGGTTACAGAAGAAGCAGAATATTGCTGAGCAAGTGTGAACGAGTGGCCGACGTATTGCGGCTCACCGTATCCTTGAGTCCGCTTCTCCTCATAGCAAAACACTTACAGGGACAACGATTCGATATATCCTAAAAACGTGGATGATTTAAAGTGCGCGGATCTGCAGCCAAGACCGAGTCATTGGTTTCCACTGGCGAGGCGTGCCATGCACGGGGCTGTATTCCGTCCTCTACGGGGCGATGCTTTACTCGCTGTTGCATTCAGTAGCAAAGGCATTGATTTGAAAAAGCGTTTCCTTTGAATCAGAAAGTTCGTGAACAATCACGTTATCTATCAACCGACAAACCAAGGAATACACAGCGTAGCTCATGCGTTGCGTGGGGCTTTGCGTGTGGAAATTCACAATGTGGGTACATCTGCCGCCGCATTGTTATTCCTTACAGGTGATGGGCGAGCTGCAATAATCATGTCTTTGTCTTTGGGCCGAACGCAGCGCCGCGTCAATGGGAATGATTCAACATCAAGGCATTCCATTTTTAAAGCAGCCACAATTTGTTGACTAGAACAGTACTCATGAGCTGCTGCCTTGACTGCTGAATTTGCTGTCAACCAGTATGCGGTTGCTGTGGACGGAGAGCGTCAACGAAGTTGTGCACGAACTGTTGCTTTGAAGGCTTCTATGAGTTTCATGTCGCCGTGGGCCAAGCTGCATGAGCACCTTCCAACGTTACCAGACAGCATTTCGGCAAGGCGCCGCTACTTATTTATGTACTAATTGATCGTGGTTAACTCAAGCAGTGTAATTACTGCAGAGGCAAAGCGGTGGCAGGGTACGTGGTGCACCTGGTGCGTGTTCCGTGTAGGCACAACTGGAATGCGTCCCGCGCATCCCAATCACAACGCAGTCGCTCTGCTTGCCATATTGTTTTTGTGGAGATTACAAGGAAGGCATACGTGTTTCAATGCATCGACGACTGCATCTTTCTCCGTGGAATTGCGACAACAGGACGTTAGTCAACTACACAGCGCTATTTCCACGCCATCCAATCCTGGTAAACACTGAGGTGATTTGCCAGGCTGGAGCCTAAGAGCCAACGCACGGTTCGGTGGCGCGCACCGTGTTATGGGCTTCGTTGCGAAGTCTCCACAGGAGGGTAGTGATTTTCGCCCGACGCTTGCTGCTTGATTGAGTCGCGTCGAACGATGGTGCAGCAGAGGATTTGTGTCCATGCAGTTCAGTGCAATTCCACAGCTGGCGTTTGCACTGCTAGCAGGCCTGCACACATCTGACAAGCGACAACTCGCCAGCAAACTGCACTTGGCTTGAACTGAACATATGTTAAGCCGTAGGTTGCGTTCATTTAAATTCTTCTCTGACTATCAGTGTTACGGAGAGTGGGCGAAGGTGCCAAGTGGACAAAAAGGCGTATGTTGACTTCGACTATGCGGTCGGCGTGTGGGTTGTCTCTGTCAGTCATTTGCTTGCAACGAACGTTAGCCGGCACCTAAGGAGAGCAAATGGTGAACTGTGAGCAGCATGTGTTGGGCCAAGCGTGATAAAGTAGTGGCGTACGCTGGTCAGCATTGCCGACTTCTTGTTAGACACACGCTTTGGCTAGGTGGAGAACAGTCATTGTATGCGTGAATGAAGCCCTTGTGCTGGCGTCGTACAAGTCGCGGTGTACAATGCAGTTGGGGTCGGCGAAAGGTTCTGCTTGTCAAGAAATGCTGCGGTGCGCAATTTCACTGAGGAGGAACTTGAATGTCGACGAAGCGAGGAGGTAACCCTTTGATGGTGGTAAAATAAATGATGGAAACGAGCGCCTTGTGATGTTTGGTTGGGACATCCACTGCTGTGCTTTTGCTGTCCGCGTGTTGGGCGTTTTACACTGTTTCTAGGCTGAATCTGTAGGTGCAAGCAGAGTGAATCGTGTGGGCGGCACCAACAAGCTGGCGCCAGGCTGCGTTCGTTTTGCTTCGTTTCAACTGCAAGACGGCCATGGGGGTCGCCAAGGATCCAGGTGGACTTTGTTTTGCTTTGCTGGCGCTACATCAGGAATTAGGCTAAAGGCTTAGCGGCCGTTGAGCTGCAGCCATTTTTGGCCGGTAAAGAGGCGCTTAGCTGGCGTTCTTCGGCGCAGGGCGTAGCAACCGCTCAATAATGGCTTATGCACCTGCATTCTGCACAAATGGCTTGAACGTGTCAGGACTGGCGCAGTGGCGGGTAGGCAAACTCTGAGATGATCTTGCAGTCTGGAGCCTAAGAGCCGTCTCCACAGGAGGGTAGTGATTTTCGCCCGACGCTTGCTGCTTGATTGAGTTGCGTCGAACGATGGTGCAGCAGAGGATTTGTGTCCATGCAGTTCAGTGCAATTCCACAGCTGGCGTTTGCACTGCTAGCAGGCCTGCACACATCTGACAAGCGACAACTCGCCAGCAAACTGCACTTGGCTTGAACTGAACATATGTTAAGCCGTAGGTTGCGTTCATTTAAATTCTTCTCTGACTATCAGTGTTACGGAGAGTGGGCGAAGGTGCCAAGTGGACAAAAAGGCGTATGTTGACTTCGACTATGCGGTCGGCGTGTGGGTTGTCTGTCAGTCATTTGCTTGCAACGAACGTTAGCCGGCACCTAAGGAGAGCAAATGGTGAACTGTGAGCAGCATGTGTTGGGCCAAGCGTGATAAAGTAGTGGCGTACGCTGGTTAGCATTGCCGACTTCTTGTTAGACACACGCTTTGGCTAGGTGGAGAACAGTCATTGTATGCGTGAATGAAGCCCTTGTGCTGGCGTCGTACAAGTCGCGGTGTACAATGCAGTTGGGGTCGGCGAAAGGTTCTGCTTGTCAAGAAATGCCGCGGTGCGCAATTTCACTGAGGAGAAACTTGAATGTCGACGAAGCGAGGAGGTAACCCTTTGATGGTGGTAAAATAAATGATGGAAACGAGCGCCTTGTGATGTTTGGTTGGGACGTCCGCTGCTGTGCTTTTGCTGTCCGCGTGTTGGGCGTTTTACACTGTTTCTAGGCTGAATCTGTAGGTGCAAGCAGAGTGAATCGTGTGGGCGGCACCAACAAGCTGGCGCCAGGCTGCGTTCGTTTTGCTTCGTTTCAACTGCAAGACGGCCATGGGGGTCGCCAAGGATCCAGGTGGACTTTGTTTTGCTTTGCTGGCGCTACATCAGGAAGTAGGCTAAAGGCTTAGCGGCCGTTGAGCTGCAGCCATTTTTGGCCGGTAAAGAGGCGCTTAGCTGGCGTTCTTCGGCGCAGGGCGTAGCAACCGCTCAATAATGGCTTATGCACCTGCATTCTGCACAAATGGCTTGAACGTGTCAGGACTGGCGCAGTGGCGGGTAGGCAAACTCTGAGATGATCTTGCAGTCTGGAGCCTAAGAGCCGTCTCCACAGGAGGGTAGTGATTTTCGCCCGACGCTTGCTGCTTGATTGAGTTGCGTCGAACGATGGTGCAGCAGAGAATTTGTGTCCATGCAGTTCAGTGCAATTCCACAGCTGGCGTTTGCACTGCTAGCAGGCCTGCACACATCTGACAAGCGACAACTCGCCAGCAAACTGCACTTGGCTTGAACTGAACATATGTTAAGCCGTAGGTTGCGTTCATTTAAATTCTTCTCTGACTATCAGTGTTACGGAGAGTGGGCGAAGGTGCCAAGTGGACAAAAAGGCGTATGTTGACTTCGACTATGCGGTCGGCGTGTGGGTTGTCTCTGTCAGTCATTTGCTTGCAACGAACGTTAGCCGGCACCTAAGGAGAGCAAATGGTGAACTGTGAGCAGCATGTGTTGGGCCAAGCGTGATAAAGTAGTGGCGTACGCTGGTTAGCATTGCCGACTTCTTGTTAGACACACGCTTTGGCTAGGTGGAGAACAGTCATTGTATGCGTGAATGAAGCCCTTGTGCTGGCGTCGTACAAGTCGCGGTGTACAATGCAGTTGGGGTCGGCGAAAGGTTCTGCTTGTCAAGAAATGCTGCAGTGCGCAATTTCACTGAGGAGGAACTTGAATGTCGACGAAGCGAGGAGGTAACCCTTTGATGGTGGTAAAATAAATGATGGAAACAAGCGCCTTGTGATGTTTGGTTGGGACGTCCACTGCTGTGCTTTTGCTGTCCGCGTGTTGGGCGTTTTACACTGTTTCTAGGCTGAATCTGTAGGTGCAAGCAGAGTGAATCGTGTGGGCGGCACCAACAAGCTGGCGCCAGGCTGCGTTCGTTTTGCTTCGTTTCAACTGCAAGACGGCCATGGGGGTCGCCAAGGATCCAGGTGGACTTTGTTTTGCTTTGCTGGCGCTACATCAGGAATTAGGCTAAAGGCTTAGCGGCCGTTGAGCTGCAGCCATTTTTGGCCGGTAAAGAGGCGCTTAGCTGGCGTTCTTCGGCGCAGGGCGTAGCAACCGCTCAATAATGGCTTATGCACCTGCATTCTGCACAAATGGCTTGAACGTGTCAGGACTGGCGCAGTGGCGGGTAGGCAAACTCTGAGATGAACTGGTAGTCTGGAGCCTAAGAGCCGTCTCCACAGGAGGGTAGTGATTTTCGCCCGACGCTTGCTGCTTGATTGAGTTGCGTCGAACGATGGTGCAGCAGAGGATTTGTGTCCATGCAGTTCAGTGCAATTCCACAGCTGGCGTTTGCACTGCTAGCAGGCCTGCACACATCTGACAAGCGACAACTCGCCAGCAAACTGCACTTGGCTTGAACTGAACATATGTTAAGCCGTAGGTTGCGTTCATTTAAATTCTTCTCTGACTATCAGTGTTACGGAGAGTGGGCGAAGGTGCCAAGTGGACAAAAAGGCGTATGTTGACTTCGACTATGCGGTCGGCGTGTGGGTTGTCTCTGTCAGTCATTTGCTTGCAACGAACGTTAGCCGGCACCTAAGGAGAGCAAATGGTGAACTGTGAGCAGCATGTGTTGGGCCAAGCGTGATAAAGTAGTGGCGTACGCTGGTTAGCATTGCCGACTTCTTGTTAGACACACGCTTTGGCTAGGTGGAGAACAGTCATTGTATGCGTGAATGAAGCCCTTGTGCTGGCGTCGTACAAGTCGCGGTGTACAATGCAGTTGGGGTCGGCGAAAGGTTCTGCTTGTCAAGAAATGCTGCAGTGCGCAATTTCACTGAGGAGGAACTTGAATGTCGACGAAGCGAGGAGGTAACCCTTTGATGGTGGTAAAATAAATGATGGAAACGAGCGCCTTGTGATGTTTGGTTGGGACGTCCGCTGCTGTGCTTTTGCTGTCCGCGTGTTGGGCGTTTTACACTGTTTCTAGGCTGAATCTGTAGGTGCAAGCAGAGTGAATCGTGTGGGCGGCACCAACAAGCTGGCGCCAGGCTGCGTTCGTTTTGCTTCGTTTCAACTGCAAGACGGCCATGGGGGTCGCCAAGGATCCAGGTGGACTTTGTTTTGCTTTGCTGGCGCTACATCAGGAAGTAGGTTAAAGGCTTAGCGGCCGTTGAGCTGCAGCCATTTTTGGCCGGTAAAGAGGCGCTTAGCTGGCGTTCTTCGGCGCAGGGCGTAGCAACCGCTCAATAATGGCTTATGCACCTGCATTCTGCACAAATGGCTTGAACGTGTCAGGACTGGCGCAGTGGCGGGTAGGCAAACTCTGAGATGAACTGGTAGTCTGGAGCCTAAGAGCCGTCTCCACAGGAGGGTAGTGATTTTCGCCCGACGCTTGCTGCTTGATTGAGTTGCGTCGAACGATGGTGCAGCAGAGGATTTGTGTCCATGCAGTTCAGTGCAATTCCACAGCTGGCGTTTGCACTGCTAGCAGGCCTGCACACATCTGACAAGCGACAACTCGCCAGCAAACTGCACTTGGCTTGAACTGAACATATGTTAAGCCGTAGGTTGCGTTCATTTAAATTCTTCTCTGACTATCAGTGTTACGGAGAGTGGGCGAAGGTGCCAAGTGGACAAAAAGGCGTATGTTGACTTCGACTATGCGGTCGGCGTGTGGGTTGTCTCTGTCAGTCATTTGCTTGCAACGAACGTTAGCCGGCACCTAAGGAGAGCAAATGGTGAACTGTGAGCAGCATGTGTTGGGCCAAGCGTGATAAAGTAGTGGCGTACGCTGGTTAGCATTGCCGACTTCTTGTTAGACACACGCTTTGGCTAGGTGGAGAACAGTCATTGTATGCGTGAATGAAGCCCTTGTGCTGGCGTCGTACAAGTCGCGGTGTACAATGCAGTTGGGGTCGGCGAAAGGTTCTGCTTGTCAAGAAATGCTGCAGTGCGCAATATCACTGAGGAGGAACTTGAATGTCGACGAAACGAGGAGGTAACCCTTTGATGGTGGTAAAATAAATGATGGAAACGAGCGCCTTGTGATGTTTGGTTGGGACGTCCGCTGCTGTGCTTTTGCTGTCCGCGTGTTGGGCGTTTTACACTGTTTCTAGGCTGAATCTGTAGGTGCAAGCAGAGTGAATCGTGTGGGCGGCACCAACAAGCTGGCGCCAGGCTGCGTTCGTTTTGCTTCGTTTCAACTGCAAGACGGCCATGGGGGTCGCCAAGGATCCAAGTGGACTTTGTTTTGCTTTGCTGGCGCTACATCAGGAATTAGGCTAAAGGCTTAGCGGCCGTTGAGCTGCAGCCATTTTTGGCCGGTAAAGAGGCGCTTAGCTGGCGTTCTTCGGCGCAGGGCGTAGCAACCGCTCAATAATGGCTTATGCACCTGCATTCTGCACAAATGGCTTGAACGTGTCAGGACTGGCGCAGTGGCGGGTAGGCAAACTCTGAGATGATCTTGCAGTCTGGAGCCTAAGAGCCGTCTCCACAGGAGGGTAGTGATTTTCGCCCGACGCTTGCTGCTTGATTGAGTCGCGTCGAACGATGGTGCAGCAGAGGATTTGTGTCCATGCAGTTCAGTGCAATTCCACAGCTGGCGTTTGCACTGCTAGCAGGCCTGCACACATCTGACAAGCGACAACTCGCCAGCAAACTGCACTTGGCTTGAACTGAACATATGTTAAGCCGTAGGTTGCGTTCATTTAAATTCTTCTCTGACTATCAGTGTTACGGAGAGTGGGCGAAGGTGCCAAGTGGACAAAAAGGCGTATGTTGACTTCGACTATGCGGTCGGCGTGTGGGTTGTCTCTGTCAGTCATTTGCTTGCAACGAACGTTAGCCGGCACCTAAGGAGAGCAAATGGTGAATTGTGAGCAGCATGTGTTGGGCCAAGCGTGATAAAGTAGTGGCGTACGCTGGTTAGCATTGCCGACTTCTTGTTAGACACACGCTTTGGCTAGGTGGAGAACAGTCATTGTATGCGTGAATGAAGCCCTTGTGCTGGCGTCGTACAAGTCGCGGTGTACAATGCAGTTGGGGTCGGCGAAAGGTTCTGCTTGTCAAGAAATGCCGCGGTGCGCAATTTCACTGAGGAGGAACTTGAATGTCGACGAAGCGAGGAGGTAACCCTTTGATGGTGGTAAAATAAATGATGGAAACGAGCGCCTTGTGATGTTTGGTTGGGACGTCCACTGCTGTGCTTTTGCTGTCCGCGTGTTGGGCGTTTTACACTGTTTCTAGGCTGAATCTGTAGGTGCAAGCAGAGTGAATCGTGTGGGCGGCACCAACAAGCTGGCGCCAGGCTGCGTTCGTTTTGCTTCGTTTCAACTGCAAGACGGCCATGGGGGTCGCCAAGGATCCAGGTGGACTTTGTTTTGCTTTGCTGGCGCTACATCAGGAAGTAGGTTAAAGGCTTAGCGGCCGTTGAGCTGCAGCCATTTTTGGCCGGTAAAGAGGCGCTTAGCTGGCGTTCTTCGGCGCAGGGCGTAGCAACCGCTCAATAATGGCTTATGCACCTGCATTCTGCACAAGTGGCTTGAACGTGTCAGGACTGGCGCAGTGGCGGGTAGGCAAACTCTGAGATGATCTTGCAGTCTGGAGCCTAAGAGCCGTCTCCACAGGAGGGTAGTGATTTTCGCCCGACGCTTGCTGCTTGATTGAGTTGCGTCGAACGATGGTGCAGCAGAGGATTTGTGTCCATGCAGTTCAGTGCAATTCCACAGCTGGCGTTTGCACTGCTAGCAGGCCTGCACACATCTGACAAGCGACAACTCGCCAGCAAACTGCACTTGGCTTGAACTGAACATATGTTAAGCCGTAGGTTGCGTTCATTTAAATTCTTCTCTGACTATCAGTGTTACGGAGAGTGGGCGAAGGTGCCAAGTGGACAAAAAGGCGTATGTTGACTTCGACTATGCGGTCGGCGTGTGGGTTGTCTCTGTCAGTCATTTGCTTGCAAAAAACGTTAGCCGGCACCTAAGGAGAGCAAATGGTGAACTGTGAGCAGCATGTGTTGGGCCAAGCGTGATAAAGTAGTGGCGTACGCTGGTTAGCATTGCCGACTTCTTGTTAGACACACGCTTTGGCTAGGTGGAGAACAGTCATTGTATGCGTGAATGAAGCCCTTGTGCTGGCGTCGTACAAGTCGCGGTGTACAATGCAGTTGGGGTCGGCGAAAGGTTCTGCTTGTCAAGAAATGCTGCAATGCGCAATTTCACTGAGGAGGAACTTGAATGTCGACGAAGCGAGGAGGTAACCCTTTGATGGTGGTAAAATAAATGATGGAAACGAGCGCCTTGTGATGTTTGGTTGGGACGTCCACTGCTGTGCTTTTGCTGTCCGCGTGTTGGGCGTTTTACACTGTTTCTAGGCTGAATCTGTAGGTGCAAGCAGAGTGAATTGTGTGGGCGGCACCAACAAGCTGGCGCCAGGCTGCGTTCGTTTTGCTTCGTTTCAACTGCAAGACGGCCATGGGGGTCGCCAAGGATCCAGGTGGACTTTGCTTTGCTTTGCTGGCGCTACATCAGGAAGTAGGCTAAAGGCTTAGCGGCCGTTGAGCTGCAGCCATTTTTGGCCGGTAAAGAGGCGCTTAGCTGGCGTTCTTCGGCGCAGGGCGTAGCAACCGCTCAATAATGGCTTATGCATCTGCATTCTGCACAAATGGCTTGAACGTGTCAGGACTGGCGCAGTGGCGGGTAGGCAAACTCTGAGATGAACTGGTAGTCTGGAGCCTAAGAGCCGTCTCCACAGGAGGGTAGTGATTTTCGCCCGACGCTTGCTGCTTGATTGAGTTGCGTCGAACGATGGTGCAGCAGAGGATTTGTGTCCATGCAGTTCAGTGCAATTCCACAGCTGGCGTTTGCACTGCTAGCAGGCCTGCACACATCTGACAAGCGACAACTCGCCAGCAAACTGCACTTGGCTTGAACTGAACATATGTTAAGCCGTAGGTTGCGTTCATTTAAATTCTTCTCTGACTATCAGTGTTACGGAGAGTGGGCGAAGGTGCCAAGTGGACAAAAAGGCGTATGTTGACTTCGACTATGCGGTCGGCGTGTGGGTTGTCTGTCAGTCATTTGCTTGCAACGAACGTTAGCCGGCACCTAAGGAGAGCAAATGGTGAACTGTGAGCAGCATGTGTTGGGCCAAGCGTGATAAAGTAGTGGCGTACGCTGGTTAGCATTGCCGACTTCTTGTTAGACACACGCTTTGGCTAGGTGGAGAACAGCCATTGTATGCGTGAATGAAGCCCTTGTGCTGGCGTCGTACAAGTCGCGGTGTACAATGCAGTTGGGGTCGGCGAAAGGTTCTGCTTGTCAAGAAATGCTGCAGTGCGCAATTTCACTGAGGAGAAACTTGAATGTCGACGAAGCGAGGAGGTAACCCTTTGATGGTGGTAAAATAAATGATGGAAACGAGCGCCTTGTGATGTTTGGTTGGGACGTCCACTGCTGTGCTTTTGCTGTCCGCGTGTTGGGCGTTTTACACTGTTTCTAGGCTGAATCTGTAGGTGCAAGCAGAGTGAATCGTGTGGGCGGCACCAACAAGCTGGCGCCAGGCTGCGTTCGTTTTGCTTCGTTTCAACTGCAAGACGGCCATGGGGGCCGCCAAGGATCCAGGTGGACTTTGTTTTGCTTTGCTGGCGCTACATCAGGAATTAGGCTAAAGGCTTAGCGGCCGTTGAGCTGCAGCCATTTTTGGCCGGTAAAGAGGCGCTTAGCTGGCGTTCTTCGGCGCAGGGCGTAGCAACCGCTCAATAATGGCTTATGCACCTGCATTCTGCACAAGTGGCTTGAACGTGTCAGGACTGGCGCAGTGGCGGGTAGGCAAACTCTGAGATGATCTTGCAGTCTGGAGCCTAAGAGCCGTCTCCACAGGAGGGTAGTGATTTTCGCCCGACGCTTGCTGCTTGATTGAGTTGCGTCGAACGATGGTGCAGCAGAGGATTTGTGTCCATGCAGTTCAGTGCAATTCCACAGCTGGCGTTTGCACTGCTAGCAGGCCTGCACACATCTGACAAGCGACAACTCGCCAGCAAACTGCACTTGGCTTGAACTGAACATATGTTAAGCCGTAGGTTGCGTTCATTTAAATTCTTCTCTGACTATCAGTGTTACGGAGAGTGGGCGAAGGTGCCAAGTGGACAAAAAGGCGTATGTTGACTTCGACTATGCGGTCGGCGTGTGGGTTGTCTCTGTCAGTCATTTGCTTGCAACGAACGTTAGCCGGCACCTAAGGAGAGCAAATGGTGAACTGTGAGCAGCATGTGTTGGGCCAAGCGTGATAAAGTAGTGGCGTACGCTGGTTAGCATTGCCGACTTCTTGTTAGACACACGCTTTGGCTAGGTGGAGAACAGTCATTGTATGCGTGAATGAAGCCCTTGTGCTGGCGTCGTACAAGTCGCGGTGTACAATGCAGTTGGGGTCGGCGAAAGGTTCTGCTTGTCAAGAAATGCCGCGGTGCGCAATTTCACTGAGGAGGAACTTGAATGTCGACGAAGCGAGGAGGTAACCCTTTGATGGTGGTAAAATAAATGATGGAAACGAGCGCCTTGTGATGTTTGGTTGGGACGTCCACTGCTGTGCTTTTGCTGTCCGCGTGTTGGGCGTTTTACACTGTTTCTAGGCTGAATCTGTAGGTGCAAGCAGAGTGAATCGTGTGGGCGGCACCAACAAGCTGGCGCCAGGCTGCGTTCGTTTTGCTTCGTTTCAACTGCAAGACGGCCATGGGGGCCGCCAAGGATCCAGGTGGACTTTGTTTTGCTTTGCTGGCGCTACATCAGGAATTAGGCTAAAGGCTTAGCGGCCGTTGAGCTGCAGCCATTTTTGGCCGGTAAAGAGGCGCTTAGCTGGCGTTCTTCGGCGCAGGGCGTAGCAACCGCTCAATAATGGCTTATGCACCTGCATTCTGCACAAGTGGCTTGAACGTGTCAGGACTGGCGCAGTGGCGGGTAGGCAAACTCTGAGATGATCTTGCAGTCTGGAGCCTAAGAGCCGTCTCCACAGGAGGGTAGTGATTTTCGCCCGACGCTTGCTGCTTGATTGAGTCGCGTCGAACGATGGTGCAGCAGAGGATTTGTGTCCATGCAGTTCAGTGCAATTCCACAGCTGGCGTTTGCACTGCTAGCAGGCCTGCACACATCTGACAAGCGACAACTCGCCAGCAAACTGCACTTGGCTTGAACTGAACATATGTTAAGCCGTAGGTTGCGTTCATTTAAATTCTTCTCTGACTATCAGTGTTACGGAGAGTGGGCGAAGGTGCCAAGTGGACAAAAAGGCGTATGTTGACTTCGACTATGCGGTCGGCGTGTGGGTTGTCTCTGTCAGTCATTTGCTTGCAACGAACGTTAGCCGGCACCTAAGGAGAGCAAATGGTGAATTGTGAGCAGCATGTGTTGGGCCAAGCGTGATAAAGTAGTGGCGTACGCTGGTTAGCATTGCCGACTTCTTGTTAGACACACGCTTTGGCTAGGTGGAGAACAGTCATTGTATGCGTGAATGAAGCCCTTGTGCTGGCGTCGTACAAGTCGCGGTGTACAATGCAGTTGGGGTCGGCGAAAGGTTCTGCTTGTCAAGAAATGCTGCAGTGCGCAATTTCACTGAGGAGGAACTTGAATGTCGACGAAGCGAGGAGGTAACCCTTTGATGGTGGTAAAATAAATGATGGAAACGAGCGCCTTGTGATGTTTGGTTGGGACGTCCGCTGCTGTGCTTTTGCTGTCCGCGTGTTGGGCGTTTTACACTGTTTCTAGGCTGAATCTGTAGGTGCAAGCAGAGTGAATCGTGTGGGCGGCACCAACAAGCTGGCGCCAGGCTGCGTTCGTTTTGCTTCGTTTCAACTGCAAGACGGCCATGGGGGTCGCCAAGGATCCAGGTGGACTTTGTTTTGCTTTGCTGGCGCTACATCAGGAAGTAGGCTAAAGGCTTAGCGGCCGTTGAGCTGCAGCCATTTTTGGCCGGTAAAGAGGCGCTTAGCTGGCGTTCTTCGGCGCAGGGCGTAGCAACCGCTCAATAATGGCTTATGCACCTGCATTCTGCACAAGTGGCTTGAACGTGTCAGGACTGGCGCAGTGGCGGGTAGGCAAACTCTGAGATGAACTGGTAGTCTGGAGCCTAAGAGCCGTCTCCACAGGAGGGTAGTGATTTTCGCCCGACGCTTGCTGCTTGATTGAGTTGCGTCGAACGATGGTGCAGCAGAGGATTTGTGTCCATGCAGTTCAGTGCAATTCCACAGCTGGCGTTTGCACTGCTAGCAGGCCTGCACACATCTGACAAGCGACAACTCGCCAGCAAACTGCACTTGGCTTGAACTGAACATATGTTAAGCCGTAGGTTGCGTTCATTTAAATTCTTCTCTGACTATCAGTGTTACGGAGAGTGGGCGAAGGTGCCAAGTGGACAAAAAGGCGTATGTTGACTTCGACTATGCGGTCGGCGTGTGGGTTGTCTCTGTCAGTCATTTGCTTGCAACGAACGTTAGCCGGCACCTAAGGAGAGCAAATGGTGAACTGTGAGCAGCATGTGTTGGGCCAAGCGTGATAAAGTAGTGGCGTACGCTGGTTAGCATTGCCGACTTCTTGTTAGACACACGCTTTGGCTAGGTGGAGAACAGTCATTGTATGCGTGAATGAAGCCCTTGTGCTGGCGTCGTACAAGTCGCGGTGTACAATGCAGTTGGGGTCGGCGAAAGGTTCTGCTTGTCAAGAAATGCTGCAGTGCGCAATTTCACTGAGGAGGAACTTGAATGTCGACGAAGCGAGGAGGTAACCCTTTGATGGTGGTAAAATAAATGATGGAAACAAGCGCCTTGTGATGTTTGGTTGGGACGTCCACTGCTGTGCTTTTGCTGTCCGCGTGTTGGGCGTTTTACACTGTTTCTAGGCTGAATCTGTAGGTGCAAGCAGAGTGAATCGTGTGGGCGGCACCAACAAGCTGGCGCCAGGCTGCGTTCGTTTTGCTTCGTTTCAACTGCAAGACGGCCATGGGGGTCGCCAAGGATCCAGGTGGACTTTGTTTTGCTTTGCTGGCGCTACATCAGGAAGTAGGCTAAAGGCTTAGCGGCCGTTGAGCTGCAGCCATTTTTGGCCGGTAAAGAGGCGCTTAGCTGGCGTTCTTCGGCGCAGGGCGTAGCAACCGCTCAATAATGGCTTATGCACCTGCATTCTGCACAAGTGGCTTGAACGTGTCAGGACTGGCGCAGTGGCGGGTAGGCAAACTCTGAGATGATCTTGCAGTCTGGAGCCTAAGAGCCGTCTCCACAGGAGGGTAGTGATTTTCGCCCGACGCTTGCTGCTTGATTGAGTTGCGTCGAACGATGGTGCAGCAGAGGATTTGTGTCCATGCAGTTCAGTGCAATTCCACAGCTGGCGTTTGCACTGCTAGCAGGCCTGCACACATCTGACAAGCGACAACTCGCCAGCAAACTGCACTTGGCTTGAACTGAACATATGTTAAGCCGTAGGTTGCGTTCATTTAAATTGTTCTCTGACTATCAGTGTTACGGAGAGTGGGCGAAGGTGCCAAGTGGACAAAAAGGCGTATGTTGACTTCGACTATGCGGTCGGCGTGTGGGTTGTCTCTGTCAGTCATTTGCTTGCAAAAAACGTTAGCCGGCACCTAAGGAGAGCAAATGGTGAACTGTGAGCAGCATGTGTTGGGCCAAGCGTGATAAAGTAGTGGCGTACGCTGGTTAGCATTGCCGACTTCTTGTTAGACACACGCTTTGGCTAGGTGGAGAACAGTCATTGTATGCGTGAATGAAGCCCTTGTGCTGGCGTCGTACAAGTCGCGGTGTACAATGCAGTTGGGGTCGGCGAAAGGTTCTGCTTGTCAAGAAATGCCGCGGTGCGCAATTTCACTGAGGAGGAACTTGAATGTCGACGAAGCGAGGAGGTAACCCTTTGATGGTGGTAAAATAAATGATGGAAACGAGCGCCTTGTGATGTTTGGTTGGGACGTCCACTGCTGTGCTTTTGCTGTCCGCGTGTTGGGCGTTTTACACTGTTTCTAGGCTGAATCTGTAGGTGCAAGCAGAGTGAATCGTGTGGGCGGCACCAACAAGCTGGCGCCAGGCTGCGTTCGTTTTGCTTCGTTTCAACTGCAAGACGGCCATGGGGGTCGCCAAGGATCCAGGTGGACTTTGTTTTGCTTTGCTGGCGCTACATCAGGAAGTAGGTTAAAGGCTTAGCGGCCGTTGAGCTGCAGCCATTTTTGGCCGGTAAAGAGGCGCTTAGCTGGCGTTCTTCGGCGCAGGGCGTAGCAACCGCTCAATAATGGCTTATGCACCTGCATTCTGCACAAATGGCTTGAACGTGTCAGGACTGGCGCAGTGGCGGGTAGGCAAACTCTGAGATGAACTGGTAGTCTGGAGCCTAAGAGCCGTCTCCACAGACGAGTAGTGATTTTCGCCCGACGCTTGCTGCTTGATTGAGTTGCGTCGAACGATGGTGCAGCAGAGGATTTGTGTCCATGCAGTTCAGTGCAATTCCACAGCTGGCGTTTGCACTGCTAGCAGGCCTGCACACATCTGACAAGCGACAACTCGCCAGCAAACTGCACTTGGCTTGAACTGAACATATGTTAAGCCGTAGGTTGCGTTCATTTAAATTCTTCTCTGACTATCAGTGTTACGGAGAGTGGGCGAAGGTGCCAAGTGGACAAAAAGGCGTATGTTGACTTCGACTATGCGGTCGGCGTGTGGGTTGTCTCTGTCAGTCATTTGCTTGCAAAAAACGTTAGCCGGCACCTAAGGAGAGCAAATGGTGAACTGTGAGCAGCATGTGTTGGGCCAAGCGTGATAAAGTAGTGGCGTACGCTGGTTAGCATTGCCGACTTCTTGTTAGACACACGCTTTGGCTAGGTGGAGAACAGTCATTGTATGCGTGAATGAAGCCCTTGTGCTGGCGTCGTACAAGTCGCGGTGTACAATGCAGTTGGGGTCGGCGAAAGGTTCTGCTTGTCAAGAAATGCCGCGGTGCGCAATTTCACTGAGGAGGAACTTGAATGTCGACGAAGCGAGGAGGTAACCCTTTGATGGTGGTAAAATAAATGATGGAAACGAGCGCCTTGTGATGTTTGGTTGGGACGTCCGCTGCTGTGCTTTTGCTGTCCGCGTGTTGGGCGTTTTACACTGTTTCTAGGCTGAATCTGTAGGTGCAAGCAGAGTGAATCGTGTGGGCGGCACCAACAAGCTGGCGCCAGGCTGCGTTCGTTTTGCTTCGTTTCAACTGCAAGACGGCCATGGGGGTCGCCAAGGATCCAAGTGGACTTTGTTTTGCTTTGCTGGCGCTACATCAGGAATTAGGCTAAAGGCTTAGCGGCCGTTGAGCTGCAGCCATTTTTGGCCGGTAAAGAGGCGCTTAGCTGGCGTTCTTCGGCGCAGGGCGTAGCAACCGCTCAATAATGGCTTATGCACCTGCATTCTGCACAAATGGCTTGAACGTGTCAGGACTGGCGCAGTGGCGGGTAGGCAAACTCTGAGATGATCTTGCAGTCTGGAGCCTAAGAGCCGTCTCCACAGGAGGGTAGTGATTTTCGCCCGACGCTTGCTGCTTGATTGAGTCGCGTCGAACGATGGTGCAGCAGAGGATTTGTGTCCATGCAGTTCAGTGCAATTCCACAGCTGGCGTTTGCACTGCTAGCAGGCCTGCACACATCTGACAAGCGACAACTCGCCAGCAAACTGCACTTGGCTTGAACTGAACATATGTTAAGCCGTAGGTTGCGTTCATTTAAATTCTTCTCTGACTATCAGTGTTACGGAGAGTGGGCGAAGGTGCCAAGTGGACAAAAAGGCGTATGTTGACTTCGACTATGCGGTCGGCGTGTGGGTTGTCTCTGTCAGTCATTTGCTTGCAACGAACGTTAGCCGGCACCTAAGGAGAGCAAATGGTGAACTGTGAGCAGCATGTGTTGGGCCAAGCGTGATAAAGTAGTGGCGTACGCTGGTTAGCATTGCCGACTTCTTGTTAGACACACGCTTTGGCTAGGTGGAGAACAGTCATTGTATGCGTGAATGAAGCCCTTGTGCTGGCGTCGTACAAGTCGCGGTGTACAATGCAGTTGGGGTCGGCGAAAGGTTCTGCTTGTCAAGAAATGCTGCAGTGCGCAATATCACTGAGGAGGAACTTGAATGTCGACGAAACGAGGAGGTAACCCTTTGATGGTGGTAAAATAAATGATGGAAACGAGCGCCTTGTGATGTTTGGTTGGGACGTCCGCTGCTGTGCTTTTGCTGTCCGCGTGTTGGGCGTTTTACACTGTTTCTAGGCTGAATCTGTAGGTGCAAGCAGAGTGAATCGTGTGGGCGGCACCAACAAGCTGGCGCCAGGCTGCGTTCGTTTTGCTTCGTTTCAACTGCAAGACGGCCATGGGGGTCGCCAAGGATCCAGGTGGACTTTGTTTTGCTTTGCTGGCGCTACATCAGGAATTAGGCTAAAGGCTTAGCGGCCGTTGAGCTGCAGCCATTTTTGGCCGGTAAAGAGGCGTTTAGCTGGCGTTCTTCGGCGCAGGGCGTAGCAACCGCTCAATAATGGCTTATGCACCTGCATTCTGCACAAATGGCTTGAACGTGTCAGGACTGGCGCAGTGGCGGGCAGGCGCTGACCTTGTTATCCTCACGACTCATACGCAAAGATACCACTAATGCAGCTTGCGTCACTCCGTCGCACGCGCACGGCCTGTGCTCTGCATGGTGCAACAGTCGGCCGTTCAGCGAGCGACAAAGCACAGACAGCAGAACACAGAAACCCGATTGTGCTGGGAGCTGAGGCATCGATGCATGAGCAGGTGCTTCAGCTATGCAGCCATGACGCTGCGTCGATAGGAGACGTGCGAATAAGCTCGTTGAGGCTACTGCTGAGACGTCCTGCTAGTGCTCCGTCGCACTGGAAGATGTTATCCTCACTGCTCTCAAGCATGCGTCCACGGCGCCCCAGCAACCTGAGGAAGGCGCTGATGCCGCTTTCGGCAGCTTTGCTTCGCATTCTTCAAAAGTGCTTCACAACTTAGCACAAAAGTGCACAGCTGTGTAGAGCTGCTCCACAACCCATAATTTCGTGTGTGCCCTAGCATGGCTTCAGGAAGACCGTTGGCTTCAGTATGGACACAACCGTTGAAGGTTCGATGGGAATGAGGCAACGTCAAGGCATCCCATTTTTAAAGCAGCCACAATTTGTTGACTAGGACAGTACTCATGAGCTGCTGCCTTGACTGCTGAATTTGCTGTCAACCAATATGCGGTTGCTGTGGACGGAGAGCGTCAACGAAGTTGTGCACGACCTGTTGCTTTGAAGGCTTCTATGAGTTTCATGTCGCCGTGGGCCAAGCTGCATGAGCACCTTCCAACGTTACCAGACAGCATTTCGGCAAGGCGCTGCTACTTATTTAAGTACTAAGTGATCGTGGTTAACCCAAGCAGTTTAATTACTGCTGGGGCAAAGCGGTGGCAGGGTACGTGGTGCACCTGGTGCGTGTTCCGTGTAGGCACAACTGGAATGCGTCCCGCGCATCCCAACTACGACGCAGTGTTTTCAATGCTTGCCATATTGTTTCTGTGGAGATTACAAGGAAAGCATACGTGACAACTGCATTTTGCTCTCTGGGGTTGTAGGGACAGCGCGTTAGCCAACAACACCGCGGTAGCTCCACTGCGTTCGCACCTGGTAAATGCTCATATGATTTTGCAGTGTGTCGCCTGGACAGTGTTCCTTGCGACGTGCAGTGCCGCGTGCCTCATGTGCTCTTGATTCATGAAAAAAAGCGAGTTGTGTGCTACTAATCTGTATTTGTGCTTTGGACGTTTGCACACCTGAGGTGTTGTGCAGCCTCTTAGTTCCTGGGGAGCGCATTGTGTTACAGGAGGATCTATGACGAAACCAGTTTTGAGACCGCGGAGGAACAGAGACAGATAACGACAGAAACAACTGTAAGCACACTTTGCGGGTGATACAACTAGATCTCCCGTATTTAAGCCTTTTACACGCAAATCAAGGCAATGGCCTTCATAATCGTCATGGGGTGTTGCAGTGACAGCAATCCGAGACTCCAGGTACAGCTCGTGCGTCGTTAGCAGAAGGATGATTCCCGCGTATATATATTTTGGAGATTATTGGGCGTACTTGCACTGAGTGAAGCTGCTCCTAGCCAGACTTTTAAGCAACAGGAATGGTTTGATCTGGTTGAGGCGGGGCCTGATGAAGTACAGAGGTCCTCGCCAAGCAGCGGCAACAGTGCATAGGCTTCCGCAACAGTTTGATGCGTTTTCATAGAATAACTAGCCTTGGTGCATTTGAAACTGATTTTGTACGGCACACGTGTGCCCAATCCTTATAAATGCATCGGGAATGAAATGCAGAATGCTAGCTCTCTTGTTGTTGAAGCTAGGTGCTTGCTATGCTGCGGAGCTCATGGCTTACCCAAGTCCTCAGTTCGCTAATCACTACAGAGGACAGGAAAAGCCGAACGTTGCGTGGTTGTCTAGTGCCAGAACTCAGGATAAGGAAAAATACAGTTTCTTCATGAGACACACTACATAGGGCTAGTTGGAGAATGCTTCCTGAATGCTTCCTGGGAGTTCCTCCTCTAACTGGTTTTTTCCAAAGAGCAGATTTTCTCTTTGGTACATAGTGTAGTTGTCCTATTACATGGTTATATGAATTAAATTGTGTCCTACCTATCAGATAAGTGCAGGATACTATTTGAAGTTAAATGAAATCATTTCGCGATCATTTCCTCCAGGACATTTGAAGCACCTGTCTTCCTCAGTATGTTGCTACGCAGAGCAGGTATATCTGCCCGTAGTCCTTCCGATTCATGAGCATATTCTCTTTCCATATTCAGGCCCTCCTGGCCTCCACACCAGAGTATCAAAAAGGCCCCATGAAGCCTTAGTCTCTTAGGTCGATTCCCCATAGCACACACGCCAATGTTAATAATCCCTATCACCGCATCTGCTGAGCCCTACTGCAGTAATGCAGGAGCAGGCAGCGCAATCAGCGCCAATAAAGGCGTGCGATGCCAGGGCGTTCCTTGATGCTTATACAAAACAGTACATAGCTGTATCCACAAAGCACTAAACTACCTCTTGTTTGATGGAGGTGTAGCAGAGAATATGGGGGAAAATGGATGTCAATAGAAGTGAGCGAGATTGTGCCGAAGTGGCGGTAAAGCCCTTGGAAGATGAATTCGGACAGTAGGCTTGGCCTCTTCAACGTCACGTGGCAGCGGTTTCTTTCAATGACACCAAAACGACATAAAGAGGCCAACGGCTCTCTTTGCTCTTGCCGCGTCTGGTGCTGACGTTTTTGTACTGGCTGTTTTTATCGCTGCTTCTTCTGCATCATCTCAAGTGGCTCGTGACGAAAAGATACATTTGAGATTAGCGGACGGAAAAGCCTCATCAAGACTGGCTAAGGAGGCGCACGTTGCTTCCACCGTTCCTACGGAATACAAAAAAATTGGTACCTGAGTACGACCCCTCGATTACTTTCACTCGCTACGCATTGCCAGTGTGTGTCCTACAGAGCGTCGACGTAGGTTTAACCGCTAGGCAAGCAACAAAGCATGAGATCGCGGGGAGTTCAAAATGCTGTATTTCTCAAGTCGTCTTAGTGCAACTTCGTTCGCAGCGCAGTATGCAGGGTTGCGTCATCTACAGAGCAAACGGTTACTTCAGGTGTAGCTTTGCCACAGAGTGAAACCACGATCTCCCAAGAAACCCTTCAAAGCTTCTAATCCCACAGCCCTCTGCCATCAGTGCCAAGAAGAGCCGCCTATGCACGAGGCACTTCACGGTGCCTTCGGTGAGACTCGTGTAGCATGTACTGCGCTACTTTTGCAGCAACTACAGCGTCTTGCTGTTATTGAAGTATGTCAGCTGCTTTAGAGCTATGACTACCGATTTCCTTTCTACGTAGGATATACTTTACGCATATGCCTGCAACTTTATCTCATGTATGCATGTCTTCACTATTATGCTTTAACATGGATTCACGGCATGTAATGCACATGAAAGGTCCTCTACTGTTATAATTTGTAGCGCCACTTCTACATATACGTATTACGGATGATTAGGGCTAGCTTGAAGCTTCAGCGCACCTGTGGCATCTTGCTCTTCGGGTATGAAGGCATCACGCGACTTCGCTTGCTCTCGCTGTTCTGACTGCTGGTGAGTGAGGGGGAGCGTGGCCTGCTGAGTAAAAGGGATACTTGTGGAATGGGACAGACGGCCATGGAACGCGTTCAAACTCTGGTGGCGCTGCTGGTGTCTGCAGTAGCAGTTCATCGCTCATTCAAGTGCGATGATCTTGCTCACCAAGCTTAATAAATGCAGCGGAATATTCGAGTTTCCGGGCTCAGCACTGTCTTATGTGTTTCCCGTCAAATAACTAAGTTTGACTGCTTAAATCTTGCAGATTCAGTAAGTATATCAGTTGAGCCTCTTGGAAATGTGTATTCGAGTTGGTCGCGTTTATTGCATGTTACCACTCTTACTCTGAAAAAGAACGCCGGAGATTCCACAAACGTTCGTGAGCTGCCTCTGTCCTCTGTGTTAAAATTGCACTCGTCCTCGACAGCGACTGGAAGGCTTCGTGGAGGCTTCCTGAAATACCACAATAGAATGGGCATCAAAAAATTATGAAACGCTGTTGCTGCAGCAGCTGCTGCTTTTCTTGGCTGCTGGTTTCTTCCACTGTACGCAACTTGCTAAGGACTTTCTCGCCGGCATGCAGCCCCGGTCGAGTCGCCACGTTTCCTTGCAGCTTTTATCACGGCTGTTCCTACTGCTTTTGTTGGCGGCACAGTTACTTACACGTTTTACCGCAAAATAAACTGACATCACCTCACCATCGTTGCGAAAGTACTGTTGCGTCAGGAACAGCTTTGAAGGCTGATTGCGACCTCTTCTGGTTGGGGAGCCTTCTAATGATTCACGGAAGGGGTGGCAGCTTCTGCTGGTCTGACAACTGCTGTGCTGATTGCAATCCATGAGAGCCTGCGTGCTACTTGCGGGAGTGAAAAGTCTGCGCAACTTCTGCTCTGCTCCCGGAGCAGTAGAGCACAGGCTGCTGCAGGGTAATAACGTGTGAGTGCTGTGTCGTACGTACAAATGGCCAGATTGTTGCTGAAGCCGCAGCAATTCCAATCTGCTGCTCTCTACTTCTTTTACAAGAGTATTGATCACTTCCTGCTGCTCATGCTGCTTCTTCTTTGCCTGGCGCATCGAACACATCCCGGGTTAATCCACGTAGCCGTTAATTTCCTTTTAGTCTCCCACCGGTTCAACTAAGAGTTTGCGAAACGTTATGTGCTATTTGAAGTACTACATATCAATCAAGACTATCATAACGTCTGCTAAAGCCAAAGTCCCTGGGAACAGAATCGTTGCCACCATTTCCGCCACCCGCAACATCCCATAGTACTTAATTTGCAATTTGAATTGCAACTTCATGATGATTGAGCAGCAATGGCTTTCTCAATGTACATCTTTTGCTTGGCGATGAAGTTGATAGAGTGCTTCTTTGGCCTTGATGCCTTCTTGCTGCAATGTGCGTGCTTCAGCAGCAGCTGCTGCTGCTGACTGGGCTTCTGCTGCTGCTGCTGCAGCACGCCCCTCCATAGCCAGCCGTTGCGTTTCCATTTCTTCATAGCAGTGCCGCATTGCCCGCCGCTTCTCTTCAAGGGCTAAAGCAGTTTCTGTCAACTCTTGCCTGAGCGCGCAGACCCCAGATGGGAACCCCCCAAATCACTAACTACACGCGCTAGATATAGTGTGAAACATCTACTACTTTTAATGCGTTCACAACAGCGCGCTGCAGTGTATTCACGGACGGCGTTACAACAGTCCCTTTTATGTTGATCGACCATATATCACAGCACTATACCTTTCTTTTTGCAATTCGCTTTGCAGCTTGAGCAGATGCGCCTCAGCAGTCTGCAGATACTCGCGTCGCGCTTTGTGTTGTTTCTCCTGCAGCGCTGCGGCTCCCGCGAGGCGTCCCTCTCTTCTTTCTATTTCTCTTTCTCGCTGTTAATGAAAGTGAAAACGAACGATGGCATACCTTGTGATCAATTCCCTATGTATATATTTCAAATAGTATAAGCTAGCTGTGGGAACCGTCTCTATATCCCTTTTTCCAAGATTTATCGCTGTATGCATTCATGAAGCAGTTTTCTAGCTCTGCGCTTTTAGTTTTCTAGGGTTCAGAGTGCATGCTTGCCTGTTCAAGCCCCAGTTGCCTAGTGGCAGCTTCGTTCTCTGCCTGCAACTGCCGCTGAACCAGGGCCTGCAGTTGCTGCTCAAGAATATCATGCTGCTGCTGCAGCTGTTGTTGATGCTGCTGCTGCAGCTGCTGCTGCTGTTGCCTGCTTGCAAGCAGAGAACGGTGGAGGCTCTGGAGCTGAAGCGATTCTGCAGCAAGCCTGATGCGCAGGGGGACACACAAACCAAGATGCAAGAAGTGCGTTTACCAATTTGCCGTCGGCATTTGGTTTGAAAAAAAATAAGGATTCGCATCAACTATTTGCATGGGTTCTAAATTATAGCGTGTCAATGATATCAATTACGCCCACCGGGCTGAAATCGTCCGTGTGCGGTGTTCTGTTTCCTCCCGCTGCTTAGCCGTTTCCTTGGCAAGCAGCAGCAGCGCTTGCTGCTGTTCTTGCAGCGCTTGCTGCTGTTCCTGCAGGGCTACAACGGCGTCCTCCATATTTACTGCTCCCCCGCAAGCCTGGTAAACGACAGGCAACGCACTTGCCACTGCACCAGCAGGACGCGCTACATGCGTCACACCGAGTTGCTGCCGCTAACATGTTGCCATTGAAGCATCTGCCCTAGCTAAGCGTAAGAAGCCACATGACTCCTTTAAACCAAAGCTGCAGGAGCAGCTACGTTGGCACCAGCGGAGATTCCACTGGAGCGAAATCATAGCTGAGCTCGAGCTGTAAGGACTTGCTCTGCTTACCCCACATGGTTTGTCCTTCCCAGGTTCCTTCTGTTGCTGCTGTTGCTGTTGTAATGACAGCAGCAACATCTTAAATTCCTGGGAATGGCGTCTTGACTCCACCACCAGCTCGTGCAGCTCATGCCATGCAGGACCATCCTGCAACACAGTTCGAGGTCGCCCAGGTTTACAGCGCAAACACTTATGCTTTGAACCTAAAAGCTGATGCTTCAAGCAGTGTGCGTTAGTCTTGCACCCCTAGCTGCAGATACTCCGCTAAATCTTTTATCTTTGGTTATCTGTATATATATTTATATGGCTTTTGGTTTGTTTTCATTCCATTTCCTTAATGTTGAACTGTACTCTGTTTTGCTGTGCCTGATGCAACCTCGTTTGTGCTTGTCTCCTTTCATCTTCGAGTTTTCTACTCCATTCATCTTGGATCGCTTTGAGCCTGGCTGACCAGTGGTCTCTTTCAGCCTGCAGCGCGTGCTGCAACTGCTGCTGCAACAATTTTTGCTGCTCTTGTTGCTGCTGCTCCTGTGCTTGCAGCACAGATCCTCTCACTTCACCCAGAAGGCGTACGTCTTCTTCGTAGCATGCCAGGGTCCTGGAAAAGTGGGAAAGAGCGGGCAGAGCAAAAGCAGCGAACAGCAGCGACAAACGAGAGCATGAAATTGCTACAGTTGGGCACAGCGGCTAAAATTATTGGGTTAAAGCGGCACCGACGAAAGTACAAACCGCTGTGAGAGTAGCAACAGCCGAACTGCGCTGTAAAATTACAGCAAATTAGGAATCAGCCAAAGCCGGTAACAAACTGAAGACACTAAACTTTTGCTGGTTGAGCATAAGAGCCGCTTTGATGGTATTGCCAAATAAACAACCAAACAACTATGAAGCAGCCGATAATCCAGAAAGCATTAGGACAGACTGATCAACTGTAGCTTGCAAGGTCTGATTTTTGTAAACCAGCTTTCGCCTTTCTGCTTCCCACGCTGCTTTTGCCGCTGCCACTTTCGCATCGTGCTGCGCCCGCAGTGCAGAAGCTGCCACCTGCTGCCGCCGTCGCAGTAGCAGCAGCTCATGCTTGAGCTTCTGTTGCTCAGCCCTGCGGCATGAAGGAGAACTCAAGTCATAGGCAGAAGCCCCAGAGTTACAAACGGCGTTGCATACGTGCGAATTTTTAACAGCTTTTGCCCATATGATGGCGCACTGTGTAGAGTTACACGTATAAGCAAACACAAATGAGCCACAAAAAGACGGCGAGGATGATGCATAGGACAGTTAACACTGACAGCCACAAAAACGATAGAGAGACAAATAGCCGACGAAAAGGATGGAAGGATTTGAATTTCAGGATCGGACAGACACATAGACAAACGCAAACAGAGATGACTACATAGCCAAAGATTAAGATACAATCAGACAGAGCCATGAGTGGAGAAGGGAGGCTCCGGGAGCTAGAGCGGTGGTGAATAAGAACATTGCTGTAACTTCGAAGTGATCAAGATGTTATATTGTCCATTTTTGCCCACTCGAGCTGGGCGGCGCGAATGTTTGCCTCAGCCAAGCTCTGAAAGAAAAATGCATGAAAACAAAATGAAAAATGAGATGAAGCCAAAGGTGGTTGTTTTGCCATCGAAAAAATTAAAGTAGAAGCAAAAACGAGAATCGTTTTTCAAGGATGGAAGAACTCCAAATGGAGAAATTACGTAGAAAGAACAAATCACTGTTGTGTCGACTGTAGCGTACTACATGAGAAAAAAAATTGGTAAGAGACAAATGGCAAACAGTTATTTTCGTGTTGGGAGAAGGACGAAAGCACTAAGCACTGCTTTGATAAAAATTACAGATTCGCGCGCAGAAAAATCAATGTGACTGACTTCAGCGAACCAACAGAGGAAAGCAAAAGACATAAAACTGTGGGGGTGCGCGGAAATGGAGAAAGAAATTACGCCAGAAGCACACAGACAAAAAGTAGCCGCGTCCAATACAAATAAACAAAACACCGGGAAAGTTATAACGAACAGAGCACACAATAATAAAGCAGTGCAAAAGGAATTTCACCAAATAAAATGGACTAAACGAAGCAGCGGCAGAAGCCACAATGGCCCATCACTGCCTTACTTCAGCATTGTCCTGTCGAGCTTTTTGATGAATCCCTTCTGCTGCTTCTGCGGGCTCTGCAGCAGTTGCGACTGCTGTTGCTGCTGTTGTTGCAGCTGCTGTTGCTGCAGGGGGTGTTGCTGCTCCTCTATTGGCAGAATCTACTGCCCCCTTGGCTACCTTCTCGCTGTTAGTGGGACTGCTGTTGCTTGGGAGTTGTTGCAGCGTACCCCTGAGGCCTAGCAGGCCCTCAATGTCCCAGGCAGCCCCTGCTGTCTGCATGTGACGAAGGAGCAATAATTTTAGAGACAGACAGGTGGGCGATACACAGAGGGGCAAATAAGTCGGCAGCAGTCAGCAGCAGTGCATACGCGAACAATTAGAGGTCAACGAAAGCAAAGGAAAAGGCAAATGCTCGATTATTTGGGAAGTTGGTTGCTTCATGCTAGTGATTTTCATGCTAGAGCTGCGGCTCCTGGCAGGTGTGAATGGTACGGCATTGATGTTTGCTCTGCCCTATGAGCTTTCATCTCTAGTTCTTAAAACTTGCATTTCTTACTGTCTCTGGTACTTTCAGCTCATTTGCCGTCTCCCGCCCTAAACAAATTTATGCACAATATATTAACTACGAGCTAGCTATCTATTTAATAACCACTTAGCTACGGAGCTCTCTAAGCATGGAGTCGCATGCAATAATTTCACCTGCAGTAACTTTCGCTCGACCTCTGGCCAGGCAGCCAGTAAGCCGCCGGTGAGCTCGCCTACAGCATTGATAGCCTCTTATGCAAGAGCCACATTGCAGCAGCACCACTGTGCTTCTTTGTGCTTCCAACTCAAAAGGCTTAAGTGCTTATCAGCAAACCTAAGCCCTGCAACCTACGCCGTGGAACGCACCCGCAGACTGAAGAGAGTTGTGCAGCGCATGCGGAGCTGGTCCGCTGATGGACAGCAATTGGCTGGTCACGCCGTTGCTCTGCTTGCTGCTGCTGTTGCTCTTGTAGCTGTTGATGACATCTTGAGGGGTCTGCTCCGATCTAGGCGTCCCGCTGAGTTATCATTAAACAGATATCGGAGCGTGTTGTGAACGATGCGCAGCTTAAGGGATACGCCAAAGCACAAGCAATTGAAAGGACTCCAAAGCTATCAGTGAGAAAATTGCAATTTGTTGCGAGGGGGGCTTTTTTAGCAAGCTGTTTGTTGTGAGAGTTATATTAGCTAGCTGATAGGTTCCCGAGAAGCAGAGCGTGGAGCCCGCACTGCTGCGGGGTACTGTCCTTGGAAAGAGTTTGTAGCAGCTCCTCAACGGAAAACTGCAAAAGCAAATACGACCAGCAGCAAAAGAAAATAAAATGCAGCAGCAAGGACAACAGACGGCAGTGGCGGCAACGCGCATTCACGAAGCATTGCAGGGAACGGCCAGGAAGAGCAAGGCAATGGCAGACAGCGGCGGCCGACACACACATAATGACAAAGTATTTTTCCTTTTATTTTATCGCTTGTGTCTGACCTCAGCAGAATCCTTGGGAGAGCTGTAACTTTCTATCAGGAAATCACGGGGATGGCAGAGGAGAGACGATGACAAACAAATGAAGACAAACACACGAACTGTCATTAACTTTTTTGCTGCAGCTGAATACTTGATATTCACATCAAATGGGTTCTTTGCTCTGCCTCACAGCGCCGCTTGTTGCAAACGTGTCGGATCATTAGTCCCAAAGTCGTAGAGCCTAAACTGTATGTCACAATAGCGTGGCTCCCTCACCGCGACCACTCATAGATGCCTCCCACTTCATGCCCTCCCTGGAGCTGCTGGTCTGTTTCCAGGGGGACTCCTGAAACGGAGGAGCAAGAAGAGGCCTCCGTTTTGAAGCATAGGTTAGGTCGAATGCTCCGAGCCCGTAGTACAGAGGTATTAGAAGTGTATTGGAATAATCGAAGTTTACGGGTACAAGTGCTGCCTGTGGTTGCCTTAGTGGTTCTATGTTTATAGGCCGCAGGTGAAATTTTAGATTTTAAGTCCCAGGGTTTAGCTCGTATACTTCTGGAACAACTCCAGGCGCGTCCAAAGAGTCGAGGAGGGAACCAACTAGGCGAGCAGAGCTGCTGCTCATGGTGAGCTGTGGAACCCTTTATAGGGTCCCGTCAAGACCCTCCGTGTAGTTCAGCAGAAACCACTTAGTATAGCCTAGCGTACAGTAGGGGGCCCTGGAGAGCCTGCTGAAGCGGAGGGAAGCTCTCCTTAGCTTGCCGGTCTTACGAGCCTCGAGGACACTCAAGTGGTCCTTTGGTGTATGTGCTGAGGGAAAGAGTTGCAATGGGAGTGGGTATTTGTGTAGATGTAGGACAGCATCTGGTGGTGTGCAGCGTTGGTTATTTGATTGTATATGAGTGTTTGTTGCTTTGTTTCACCGGTTTCTCCTCTTCTAAGGTTAAAATGTAGCATAAGTAATAAAATATATATTTATTTACTCTAAACACTTGCTATTTCGTACACCCGAATAGGAAAACACTAAAACCCTGGAGTGACATCACTTCGTTTCGGGGCTGCTGCCGACGGAGTGTCTCAGCTGTAACGTAAATCCAGAAGAGTGTACGCAAAACCACGACGCCAAGCCCCTACGTATAAAAACTAAGCTGAAATCTCTTTAAAATTAGCAAAGGACACGTTTAAAGGTAGTTTTAGTGTCAAATGACCGAAGAAAGCAGTAACGGGCGGAGCCCGACGAGCAGTGGGCCTTCCAGATGACCAGGCCCGAAGGCCGCCATACCGAGAGACAAGAAGGTAGAGATACACGCTCGCATCTTCCCAAGTTTTTGTTCCTTTATTTTTAGCCTTTAAATTCATTTTTTAATGTATCTGTTTTGCTGCTTTTGCCTTTCTTCTGCTTCTGGTCAAGTAGGGCTAGCGGCAGTCCACTTAAGCAGAACGGCCGCGGGACCGGCGGCAGAAACAAGGGCATACGGTTTGCAGTATGCGCACAGGGACTGATATTCAAAGGCTGCATTCATGATTTTCCCTGCCCTCCAGCCGCCTGTGGTGCTGCGACACGACAAAAAGGCCTCTCCAGCGGGGCCTCCTTGTAGGGCCCCAGGACTAGGGGCCCCCGTGCTGCGGCTAGCCACAGGATACAGAGCCCAACCTGATGCAGCGGACTTGCAAGGTGCCTTTCCTCTCGGGCCATCCCCTTTCATGCTGCAGGGACCGGTGGAACTGACCCCCTCCACCCCTGGGCAGCAACTCTTGCGCACGAAGGAGCAGCAGCACCGCCAGGAACAGCACCAGCAGCAGCGTGATCTATGTGCTATGCTTTCGCACTTTGATAACATAAGCCCATGCAGCGGAAAAGAAATCGCAGCGCTGAGCCGCTGCGTTAGCAGAAAATATCAGCTGGTGCCAGCCCCAGCGGACAACAGCAGCAAAACGCAGATTCTGTGCTTTCCTGGGACGATTTCCGGCTGCATGCAAACTTCAAAGTCTTCTGCATGTCATTTGAGGCCACGTGGGGCGACAGGGGGGAATATTACGTCTGAAACCCTTCCACAAGCCCCAGCTGCAGCAGCAGCAGCAGATGCAGTTGCAGCAGCAAAAGCAACGGGCGAAGAGCTCAAAAGTAACTCTGGCGCTCCTCCGCCCCTATCCGGGCAGCGAACCACTTTCCACGAACATGTGCAGCTGCAGCAGCAGCCATATTCAATGCGCTGGACAATTATTCAGCGACAGCAACAAGAACAGCAGCAGCAACAGCAGGAGCACCTAGCAATTCAAGCGCCTAATCTCTGTCCAAAAGTCTCTGTGAAAAAGCCGAAATTGTTGCAGGTTGGCTGTCACACATGCATGCGGCAGCAGAGTCAAGGACAGGAGCAGCTGCCAAAGCAAGAGCAGGAGCAGCGACAGCAGCACTTGCAGCAAGAGCAGCAGCAATATAAGCAACCGCAGCAGCGGCAGAGGCAGGATCTGCAGCACATGTGCCAAGAACACGAAGAGCCGCAGAAAGATCAGAATCAGGCAAAACAACAAGAGGATGAGGAGTTCCAGCGAGAGCAGCAGCAACAGCAACAGCAACAGCAGCAAGAACAGAGGCACCCCACGGCCACAGACAAAGATATGAAGCAGCAACAGCTCCTGGCAGCAGAACTGCATGCTGTAGAACAGCAACTAGCGGATAAGGAGGCCCTCTTAGCGCTATTTGAGGGGGCGTCAGAGCAGCAACAGCGGAGGCAGTTGGCGCAGCAGTTACAGCAGCTACAGCGGCAGCAGCAGCAGCATAATCAGCTGCTACTGCTTATAGAGCAACAAAAACAGGAACTAGCGAGGCAGCGAGAGCAGGTAGAGGCAAAACAGCGGGAAGCAGAAAAGAAATTGCTGCTACTGCAGCAGCAGCAGGAAGAGGTGCAGAAGCAACAACAACAGCAGCAAGCAGCAGCGGAGGAGCAGCAGAAACAGCAGCAGTGGTTCAAGCAGCAGCAGCAAGCCTTTCAGAAGGCTCAAGAGGAGTTTGCAGCTGAGCAGGCCCGGCAGCAGCAGCAGAAGCAGCGGCTGGCTGACCTCCACGCTCGCCTACAACGCCAAGAAGGGGAATTGGCACGGAAGCAGCAGCAGCAACAGCAGCATCAACAGCAGCTTCTGCAGCAGCAAGCCGACATGCAAGCCTCCCTCAGGGTTCAGGGAGTGCAGCTGCTGCACCAGCATCAAGCGCTGCAGCGCCAGCTGCAGCAGCAGCGCGAATTGCAGCAGCAAATTTTGGACCACCAGAGGCAGCAGCTTGAAGAGTCGCAAGAAGCACTACAGCAGCAGCAACTGCAGCAGCAGCAGCAGCTCGAACAGAAGCACCAGCAACATCTGCATCAGCTGCCCCAGCTTGCCAGGCCCACCCTTATACACCGCGTTGCCGAGGGAAGTATGGCACCGAAGTTGCAGCAGGCGCAGCAGCAACTGCACCAGCAGCAGCGGCAGCAACAGCTGCAGGAGGATCTGCAGCAGTTGCAGCAGCAAGAATACAAGGATCCCTTGCTGGCTCCGCGATGGTGCTGCTGTGGCTCTAGCAGCCCCATAGCTCTCCCTACGGAAATCCAGCCCCCAGGGGACCACTTTGCTGCCCCTAGTGGTCCCCCTGAAACGGAGAGGGACTCAGCAAATTCCACCAGGCTCCCTTCAGCAGAGAGCACCAACAAAATGGGCGGCTCAGATGAAACACATGGTACGAGACACATGGTGAAGGAAGGCTCCCTAAGCGGGGGCCGGCTGAGAGGCGGAGCCTCTAGGGGGTCCCCACAAAGGGAGTGCAAGGGGTCTAGAGCCCCTCACGCCTGCAGTTCACAGCGACTGTCTGATGAGCGGCCACACCCTAGTGGCGACAGAAAACAGTACGGTCCCTCTGGCGATGCTGTTGCAGTAGCAGGTGGTCTTGCTGCTGTCGTAGCTAAGGGTGCTGCACTTACCCAGGGCGGCTCTGGAACTTCGGGTGTCTCTACTTGTCCGCCGCGTTTGCTGCGGTCTACAGAATCGCAGCGCCTGCGCGAACAGTCTCTTAGAGAGCACCTAAGGGCTCTCAATCAATCTAAGAAACCTTTGAAGGCTACAAGCGTAACGAAAAGGGAAAAGGACAAAGACGCAGACGCATACAGACCCTCGACACCCACACAACGCATAAGGACCAACCAACAAAAATTCCCCCACAAACCTTCACAGGAGCCGCTGCAACCGCTCCAACAAAGGCCCTCACAGTGGCTTTCACATGGTGTGGGGCCGCACGAGCAGCATTGTGGGCCCTCACAGGTAACATTGAAGGGTTCTCTTGGCGAAGCGGCTTCGGCTGAGGCGACGCACAAGCTACCTCGCTTGGGTGGCACTCTAAGAGAGGAAGCTGCACAGGTTCGGGGCTTCGCACAAGATAGCGTGCATGGGCCGTTAAACGAAACCATAGAGGGGGCCGGGAAAAGTCCCTTTAGCTCTCGCGGAACCCGGGAGCAGCAACAGCAGCTGCAGCAGCTGCTGCAGGAGCAGAGGCGGGAGATCAACTTGCTGCTTCTGGAAAAGCAACAGCTTGAAAGAGTAGCCATAGGGGGAGGGAAGCCTCCAGGATATCCATGGACTTCAGGAGCCACGAGGAGGCGTCAAACCGTTCCCAGGGAACCCTACGTGCAGAGCACAGCAGACTGCGGAGCAGCAATGGGTAAGACCTTGGCCCTGTCTGTGTTCTGTTCCCCCCTTGGTTCTCGTATGTCCTGATCAACTTTGTGACCTCTGCTCGTTGGCCCGCGAAGTTTATGTCAGGCAGATTCGTATGCAGATGCTTGCACAAGATCCTACATACCGACACACCTCTGCACGGCCTATATGAAAAAACATTCCTACATAGGCAGCTCCCATGAATACATACATACAAGATATTCGCTTAAGGCAGTATGAAGACACAGTCACTTGTGATCTCTGTGTCGTTTTTCAGGTGGGCCCCCTGGCTGTGTCTGCGGGGGAGACCACCCGCGGACCGCTTGGGGGCCTCTTGATGCTGCCTTGGCAGAGGTGCATAACAACAACGCGGGGTTTCAGCGCTGGACTAAAGTTAATGAAGGGGTCTACTTCTACGGAGACACACAGGTTGGTAGAAGGGCGCTGACCGCATAGTCACCTACTTCGTTGATTGTCATTACATGCTTGCTACACACCTATACACCTCAGGACGGTTTATATGAAAAAACATCCCTATATAGGCAGATTCCATGAATATACACACTTCTGTCTATTTGCCTTCTCTATATGTACGTCTGTCACTTTTTATTTTCTTCCTACACGCCTCGAAATGGGGCACCGATATTTCAGCGAGCAGCCCCAGCGGCAACAGCCGCTACGGCTTGGTGCTTGCCTTTTCGCCTTCTGCAGTTCCAGCTAACTGCATGAAGATACGGCCCAAAGCGTGAGTTAACGCGGCACGTTATCTTTTCAGGTCTCTTTAAGTTTCATCAATGGCCGCCTAATGGCACAGACTGATGGCGGGCCTCTCAGCTGGAACAAAGGAGCTCGCGGAGACATCCTGAAGTTCATACGGGCCTCAGATGAGCGACTGTGTAGGGCACAAGCCAAGCCCTAAGCTTTGAGCCCTCGAGGCAGCAGCGGCAGTACTGAAGGCAAATCATATACTTGGTGGTGTTGTCCTTGTAGCTGTGGATGATTGTGAATTCTTGGAAAAGGCGAGGACTCAAGCCCTCCACCCTGAACTCTCAGCATAGTCTACACAAGCTCGGAATTCTTTATTCTGAGATTTGCTGCATACTTAGACTCAAAAGAGCCCCGCACAGTCAGTGGGGGTCTGTTCTTATCGCACTGCATGCACGAGAGTCAACGCACATTCCAACAGCCAGCGGCCCCAAACACTCCGTCAAAGGCCGCTTGAAAATCAACTACAAAACAAAGTGGCGGCTGGGCATCTCCTGAATGAACCCCAAGGCTCGAAATGACAGGTGAAGGGAGCCCTTCTGGGGAGCGTCAGGAGAGCAACGGCCCTTAAGCCGGTTCCAAGCGCAGCCTATCCTAGGTCCCTCCAAGCCTTGGTGGCACCCAAGAAGACCCTTATAGGCACCCTCGTAGGGGGCCTCAAGTAGCACCTGTGAAACCACAGAAGACCTCCTTGCGGGCCCCTAGGGGAGCGCTCCCAATAAAGGGGTTGAGAGAGAGCAATGCGAGACGTTGCTCTACCGGTCGAAATGTTTGCTGCAGCAGCTGTGGATAAGTTGTTGCCAACTGCAACAGCAGCAGCACATCCGCCTCAAGTACTTTCTGAAGAGCAGCAGCGACCCGCAAGAGCGGTGCAAGCTGTTCCGTGAGAAGCGGACCACCCTGTTGCTGCTTTGCCTGCTGCTGCTGCTGTTGCTGCTGCCTGCCGTTGTCTGAACCGTTTGGGGCCCCATCTTGCGCTAAGAGACAAGCCACCTCGTCCATTGCAAAAGCAGTATCAGGAAATACTTCCGCCTCCGGCCTCAGCTGCTGATGCTGTACGTGCAGCAGCAACGTGGCCTTCACCTGGGTGCAGACATGCTGCAGCAGTCTGCAGCAGAGAGGTCCCACGCGCTGCGCTGCTGCTCTGCTTGTGCTGTTTCCAGCCACAACAGCTGCTGCTTCGGGAGTACTGATGCCCGGTGCTGCAGCCAATGCTGCAGCCAGCACGGCTCGTAGCACGCTGTCTATCAAGCAGTCTGCTGCCAGACCGACTAACTCCGCGTACACCTGCAGCAGCAGCAATAGCAGTAGCAGGAGCAGATGGCGTGGCAAATTCTTTTGACTCTGACAGCATGCGACCTCTAGTTTGTGGCACCGCTGCCTGTTTTGCTGCAGCAAAAAGAAGGCTTTGGCTACAGGTGTGCAGCCTTGCTGCAGGACCTGAGTTTATGACTTGACCATAAGAAGGTAAACAAGCAGTTTCGATTGACTCAAACAAACCCAGGACTCACAACCAATAGTGTTTATGGATAGAAGCCTAGGAGCCACAGTCGGATGAACGCCGAGTGGAAGAAACACACATGGATCCTCAGAGAAAGGCAGAGATAGGAAGACGGGTTTAGCAGAAGTAGGGTTTTGGATTTATGACGCACCTGAATAGGTAGCACACGCAGGAGCTCCAGCGCTGCAGAGTGAAGTTGCCGGGTGAGAACCCCTGCAGCAGCTTCCATATGAATTTCAAGGCTGCTGCTGCTGCCACTGCTGGTAGCTGCTGCTGTCAGAAGTTCGTGCAGCTCTCTTGAAGCTTGCTGCAACTCCTGCTGCAGCCCCTTCACCATGACAAAATACGTCTCCTCTTGCTGCCGTTTCAGCGCCACGCTGATCTCCGCCAGCTGCTGCCGAAAGGGCGCCTCTTTGTGCTGCTGCACTGCTGGTGTTGTTGCGGTTAACGCAGCAACAGCGCCTCCCGCTGCTTGAGCTACTCTGCTGGTAGGCGCTGCTGCAGCTAATGCATCAAAGTCAAATAAGGGTAGGCAGTCTTCCAGAAAGGAAAATGCGCGGCGTGCTGCGGCAGCAGGACAGTCGCAGCACTTGCTGCTGCTGCTGCATATGCAGCCGCTGCGTACCCCTCCGCCTTTTTCTGCGGCCAAAGCAGCAAACAGCAGGGGCATCCGCAACAGCCAACGCGAAATTACCTCAGTGTCTGTCCACCTCAATGCGAGGGCACCTACATTGACTGTTGTTGCTGCAGGTGCTGCAGTTTCTGCCGCCGCAGGGCTAGTTACAGGTCCCAGGGACCTCAGCAGGCAAAACAGGTCGCTTATTGAGAGGATAGCAGCAACCTCAGCACGTGCTGCAACGCGGCCGCAGCAGCAGCTGCTGCTGGTGCAGCAGCCACCGGGACGGCCTCGGTTACTGCTGCACCAACAGGGCACCGCGCTGGATTTGCCGTTGCAGCTGCAACGCGCTGCAGCAGCTGCTGCTGCCCGCAGCAGGCCGTGCATCTGCTGCAGCAGCAGCCAACTCTGGCGGGTGATCCTCAGGGGGGCCAGCTGCACTAGGGAAGCATCTGTCTCCTCGGCAATGCACTGCAGCAGTTGCAAGCGCTGCTGCTTCTGCTCTTGCTGCTGCGGTCCCGCAGCTGACCGCAACAGCAGCAGGTTACGGAGGCTGCCGGGGATGTTGTTTTCTGTGGCCAGAACTGTGTCCTGCTCACCAGCAGCAAGCCCTGCAGTTGCTGCCTGCTGCAGCAGATGCCGTGCTCCTGCAAGCAGTTCGATGCTGCGCTGTATGTACACATCGTGCAGCCACTTTGCTGCCATTCGAGCTGCCCGTCTATTGGGCTGCTGCTGCTGCAGTCCATGCAGCATTAGGAGCTGTTCCATCTGCACAATCCCAGCAGCAGAAGCCGCACTGGTGAGGAATGGTAAAACAGCTCTTTCTGCTCCTCTGGGGGCTGCTACGGCTGCTGCTCGTAGGTGTAGCCGCAGGGGCTCCTGCTGATCACTGGAAGTCTTCAAGAGCAGCTGCAGCAGCGGCTGCTCCAGATCCTTCCAGATCAGCGCGGCCCAAGTGCGCATGCACTCCTGCTGCTTATCTGCTGCGTGGCTCCACACAAAATGCAGTAGAGACTCCAGCACTGGAAGCAGCCCTTGTGGTGTTTTTTCAGCAACTTCTTTTGCTTCTACTTCTGCTGCTGCAGTGTCCTCCACAGCAGCAGCAACCCAACCCCAAGTCACAGAGGGTGCCCCGTGGCCCCCTCGTTCATCTCGGGAAGCTCCAAAAATTAGCTTCTGTTTGCTGCCTTTGGCCGCAGCAACAGCAGCAAACAAAGGCTGAAGCGTGCTGCTGCAAATGCTCTGTGTGAGTCTATATAGCCGGCGGCGCAGCAGGCCCAGACGCCCGAAGGCTTCCCATACATCTCTCAAACGCAACACCGCTTTTGCTGCGGTTGTTGCTGTACCATTTCCTTCTGCTGCTGCTGCTGCTGCTGCATTCGCGCCATCTCGGGCTGCAGAGTTGTCAGCAGCAGCAGCTGCTGCTGCGTCACTTGCTGCTTCCTCACTGGTACAGGTGCTGCTGCAGCTGTCCAAGAGGGGAGTGACCCTGAACTGCTGCTGAGACACCTCTATGTGCTGCTGCAGGCGCAGGTCTAGGGCCTTGACAAGATGTATGTACACCTCATCGAACTGCTGCTGGAGCTGAGAGATGGCCGGCGGCCGCTGGGGTCCCTGTGTGGCAGCCAGCAGCGGCAGCAGCAGTCTCAGCGCGCACTGCTGCAGCTCAGCAGCAGCTCCGAGCAGTTCCTGCTGCTGCAGAAGCTCTAAACAGGCTGCTAGGTGCTGCTGCACCCGCTGTACCTGCAGCAGGCACGTCTGTGCGTCGTGTATTACCCGTAGCTGCTGCTGCAGCCGCAGTTGCTGCTGCTCCCGCCGCTGCAGTCTGAACGCGAGGGACTCTCTCTTGGGGTCTTTCCCCATGAGTTGCTGCTGAAGCAGCAGCAGCCTAGTGCAGAGCATTTGCGACTGTTGTTGCTGCTGCTGCAGAGACACCTGAAAGCCGCGCACACGCTCCTCACCCTGCTGCAGCAGCTGCAGCACTTGCTGCTTCGCCTGGGCCTCCGCTGCCCACACATCCTGCAAAAGCTGCTGCAATTGTTCCAGAGAAACTGTAGCTGGCAACGCTTCTGCTGCTGGTGATCCTGCTGCTGGAGACGATTCCGTTGCAGCAGCAACGCCATAGTGTGTGGGCAGCAGCGGCCCTTCTGGCGCATGCATTATTGTGCTGCAGGTTCAACTGCTGCAAGAGCCGCGACAAATTTGCAGGAAATGCTGCTGCGGCCGGCGGAACAGCTGCACAAGCAGCTGCCGCTGCCGTTGTTGGTGCTGTGCCCCGGGCTGGGGGCCAGCTCTTGCGGGTGCTGCTGCCGGCGGGTACGAGCAGCAGGTCCCTTGCATAATGTTCAGCCTCGTTTGCACACCTCACTCAAGTCCCGAGCAGCAATGCGGCGCCTGCTAATGCGTCTCCCCAGCGGGAGCATCCTACGCAGGCTCAGTAGCTGCAGTAAGACCTGTGGCAGCTATAACGCGTAGAGGAGAAGTCTTTAGTACGGCAGCAAAAACTACACAAAGGCAGTCAGCAGTAGCGAGCTGTTCTGCAGCGCTGAGCTGAAATGTCAGCGGCATCAGCGGCAGTTGGTGGTGCTGCTGCTGTCGCAGCCGCAGCCGACAATGCTCGGGGTCCCGCTGCCGCTGAAGCGCAGGAGCAGCAGCAGCTGCATCAGCAACAGCTGTAACTTGGCTTTAATTGCGTTTTGAAGGGAGCGTTTAGAGCCTTCTAGGGCTCTGGCGAATAGGCCCCAGCCGCTGGCTGAGGGGCCCGTGGTTGAGGCGTGACCTGTGTCGAGCAGCAGGAGCTGCAGCAGCAGCAGATGCAAGCGCAACATCAAAAGCTCCAGCAACATTGCAACAGCTTCCGTATGGTCTCTGATTCAGCTGCAGCACTAGAAGGAATAGAATCAACCGGCAGCCCCAGCAGCAGTCCGTGCTTCCCACGACCTTGGGGTCCTAGCAGATTGAGGTCAAAAGGTCTCCGTGCTGCTGCTGCAGTGGCTCTTTACAGTGGTCACAGCGTGTGGCATTGTTCCTCTGGCTGCTGCAACAGGCTACAGCAGCGATCCGTGATGATGGGGACAGCGGGAAGAACCTACGGACATTTTCCAGGTACAGCACCGACAACTGCAGCAGGCATAACCACAGCTACAGTCACTACTCCGGAGAAGGCAGCAGCAGAAACTGCTGCGCAGCAGTGGATAGAAAAGCTGACTACAGCTCTGGAAGGGCCTAATATGATCCTTCTGGAGGGTCGGCAAAATCAGCGGGAGCAGCAGTTGAACTGAAGCATCAGCAAATGCAGCGAAAGCCAAAAGGATCGCTGCTGCAGCAGCTGCTGCTGAAGCATGACCAGGCGCAGCATATTGATTCCAGCGAGGAGAGCGGCAACTCGGACTGCAGCAGGAAGGTATCCTCGAAGCGGCAGCAGCAGCAAGAGCAACTGCAGCAGAAGCAGCACGCAAAGAGAAGGGCCCTACTGCGGGCTGCAGCAAACGCAGCATCAGAGGGAGCCGTGGAGTGCCTGTACACGTGGGGCCCTCTCCAAGTCGCTTCCGAGAGGCCGCCGTCTGCATTTTGCTGGCGCTGTGGCAGCGGCAACAGCAGCAGCAGCAGCGGCAGCAGCAGCATTAGGAGTGCGTCAGGGACTCCCTATCGTCGCCTCAGGCGTTGTTTATTGGAGCAGCGTGAAGAATGTGATCCAGCTACTGCCCCTGGGTTGTCTGCAGCAGCAGGGGAGAGTGAAAAGGTAGCAGCTGCTCCTGCAGCTCCTGCAGCAGTAGCTGCTCCCTCTGCAGCACCTGCGGCAGCAGCTGCCACAACTGCAGCAGACGCAATTAGTCAGGCCTCTGTATCATGCGCTGCGAATGATGCAGTGGCAGATACTGATTCGACAGCAGCCGCAGCAGCAACGGATGGAACAGCAGCGGCGCACACGGCCGCAACAGAGGCAGCAAAGACTGGAGCAACAGCGCAGCACATCTGCAGCTGCAGAAACGTTTTCGGTGCTGTCTTGGAGGCTAACGGCCCCGGACGCCTTCGCCTTTCTCTTGTAGCTGCGGAGCGTCCGTTTGCAGCACCAGCTGCAGCAGCCGCAGCAGCACCAGCAGCAGTCACAACAAGCTCAGTGGAGGCAGCAGGAAAGTCAACGGCGAATGCTAATGAAAGCGACACAGCAAGCGTCTCAAGAGTAGTAGCAGGAACAAGAGCAGCTCCTGAAGCAGCGGGAGCAGCATCTGCAGTAGGGGGAGCAGCACCTGCAGCAGCAGCAGCAGCAGCAGCAGCACCAGCAGCTACTACTGCTGCTGCTGCTACTCCTCGCGTCGCTGCCACATGTATTCTACGGGCAGATGCTGCAGCGAAGAATCTGGGCTGCGACTTGCTCCAGCTGCTAACAGCCAAGCAGCAGCTCTTGCCCCTTTGCCTCCGCGCAGCACTGCTCCATGCTACACCTGCAGCTGGACCTGTTGCTGCTGTTGCTGCCTCTGCCGGTGATTCCGAGGCCCCACAAGCAGCAACCGCAACAGAACAGGAAGGAGCATCTGCAGCACCAACAGCAAGAGGCTGTAGGCGAAAGGCCTCATTGCGCAAGAAGCGGAGCAGCGCAGCTGCCGCGGAGCCTCTTGAAGGCCTAGTACCCTTTGGCAGCAGCAGCAGCAGCAACAAAGGGTGGCTGTGGTCGATTGAGGTCTCTCTGTGCCTAATGACAAGACGGTGTGGGCGTCCCCGCGATGTGTTCCCTCTTTACTCGGAGTGCAGAGTCAAAGCAGCACAGTGGTCAGCTACTGCCGCTTTTGTTGCTGCTGCGGCTGCCTATGACGGCGGCCGTGCTGCTGTTGCTGAAGAAAACCGCCACTGCTGCAACAGCTGGCCTTCCTAGTCATGAGGGCTACGCCGCCTTTGTTGTTGTTGCTTCTGCTGTTGCTACTGTTGCTATTAGTGCTGGTGATGCTGCCGCTGCTGCCGTAGCTGCTGCTGCTCATCTGATTGCTTCCTGCTGCACGACATGTTATGCAACTGGTACAGGCACTGCGGTTCTCATAGCTCCTTCTAGTGGTACAACTTCTGCTGCCTTTTGCGAGGCTATACTGTTGGGTTGCTGCTGCAGGTTGTTCGGGCGGATGTTAGGTCAGACTTCGTTGCTGCCAGCAGCAGCCGCGGCAGCAGCCGCGGCAGGAGCAGCTGCACAAGGAGGCGCAGCGTTGCGCCACTTCTTCGTCAGCCCTTCTTTCATTTATAGCCTCGTCTCTCAGCGGCGTGTCCTGCATGCACTGCAGCTCCAAGAGAAGCACGGCGGTAGCAGCAGCAGCCAAAGCATCAGCTGCAAGCAGCAACCCGCCAGCGACCTCCGCAGCAGCAATAGCGGAACCTGCTCCAGCAGCAAGTGTATCTCTAGCAGCCACTCGGCGAGCAGCGGCAGAAGCATTTCCAGCTGCAGCTGTGATAGCAAGCGCGTTGGCCCATTTGTGGGCGTAGAGTTCTTGAAGCCACCGGGGCTGCAGTGTTGCCTGCGTCCATATCAGCAGAGGGCGGTCCTGTTTGCCTTGTCAAGGGAGTGGCGGCAGTACATAAACAGCAGCACCCGCATTGGCAGCAGCGAAAACGGCAGGGAGTGGGAGACGGTGCTTGGACGACAGCAGCAGCAGCAGTTGCGAGCACTAATGCAGCAGCAGCTAATGCAGCAGCAAGTTAATCTGGTGTGGCATCGAGTCGTACTGCCTTCCGGTGCTGCTGTTTGGGTCAACCACACAACTGGTCAGGTTGCTGCTGGATTCCTGGGACCGCCAGCAGGACCAGCAGCAGGGCCAGAAGCAGCAGCAGCGGCAAGCGAGGCCTCACTCGGCTTTGACGTCCCAGGAGGTCTACTATGCGACTCAATGGGTCTTGGAAAGAGTGTAGAGGTTCTAGCTCTGATTCTAGCGAACCCTAAGCCCCAAACAGCAGCTGTACCTGCGGCAGCAACATTTGATGCAGGTGTGCCTACTGCTGACGCTGAGATCCAAGGATCATCTACAGGTCAGGAAGAGGCGACACAGCATGCTGCAGCAACAGAAACAGCAGCGGCACCACCAGAGCAAGCTGCAGCAGCAGACCATAGTGCTGCCGCCTCAGCAGCATTGCCAGCTGCAGAAGCAAAAGCAGTTCCAGCAGCAGCGACAATACAGGGAGCAGCTTGCCGATGGGAAGATGAGATGCCGCCTGACGCTCGGATTTGCTGCATTTGTGGGCTTGACTCGCTGGGGCCCATGAATATAAAAGGGGGGACGCGGTGGGCTCCCCATGCGCCTGCGCGGAGAAGCGTGCAGCAGCAGCAGCAGCAGCGAAAGCAGCAGAAGCAGCAGCAAGGGAAAGAAGTTTCGCTCCTGGCAGTCGTGCAATGCAGCTGTTGCCTCGCCTTTTCTCATGTGTTTTGTGTTGCCGATTCCCCGGGGGCGCCTGTATCCCTTCCTTTCATCTGCCCCTTTTGCGTTGCACAACAGCAAGAAACGAAGACTTGGAGCAGCAGCAGCAAGAGTCGCAGCAACACCAAAAGCGGCGGCGGTAGCGGCAGCATTGATCCGAAGAGCAGCAACAGCAGCGACAACAGAAGCAGCCAGCTGCCAGAGGTGAAAGGAACCCTTTTGGTTTGCCCAGCAGCAATTGTAGACCAGTGGCGGCGCGAGGTTTCTGTCCATTGCAACGGCGCCCTTAAGGTCGCTGTCTACCCTGGTCTGAAGCCTGCGAGAGCCGCCTTAGCGAACACTGTGAGGCGCTGCAGTGCCTATACCGTAGGCCCGAGGGCATGATGGACCTTTTGTTTTCTTGTTCATTCTTCGGGCTCTGCGGCAGCAGCGCGCAGAGCCCAGCACTTTGGCTGCAGCTTCACAGGGTAGCTTTCATGAAGTGCACCCGAGGCCTAGAGACCCTCTGCTTGCGCTGTGCGCCTGCAGGTGCTCGCGGTCGCGCGAGCGGAGTCGAAAATTGTTGCGCCTGGCGTGGCGCCTGCTTTGCCGCGAGCGCGGTCTGGCAGGGGGGCTCCTGGTGCTGCAGCGGCTGCGGCAGAGGGTGACACTTCTCACGGCGGCCGTCCCTCTTTGTCTGTACCTGCTGCTGCAGTGGAAGCAGCAATCGGAGGGCCACCACAAGGACCTCACGTGCTCGCGTCTCAGCTGGTTGAGCACGACCTAGTTATAGTGCCCTTTGATTCGCTGCAGCAGGAAGTTTGGTTCTCGCCGCCTCTGAACTTCAGCAACAGCAGCAGCAGCAGCAATACCAGCACCAGCAGCAGCATGTCACTGCGAGGAGTCAAACGGTACCGCAAGCTCTTTTCTCCTATTTTGGGAGTTCGCTGGTGGCGACTTGTCATAGATGAGGCCCAGCTAGCTGGAGGTAACCTGCTGATGCTGCTTCTTGGGTCGTTGCTGCTGCTGATGCTTCTTGCTTCTGCTGCTGCTTTAGCTGCTGCTTCTCCGTGCAAGCTTTGCGAATATAAGCTTGGCCTAAGCTCTGTGCTGCAGTACCTCATCCTGTTCTCTCCGTTCCAGGCACTGTATACACCGAGCCGTTATTCCCTAGGGCCCAAACCGAAAGCCTAGATGCTACTTTATTTGTTTTTTTCGATTCCACTGCAGGCTTTAGCGGGGCTGCCCGGCTATGCCATTCTATAGAAGCCGCTCACCGCTGGTGCGTGTCTGGAACCCCGCTGCTAGACGAGTTAGCTGCAGAAGGGCCCCAGGGGGCCCTTTGGGGGAGCCCCCATGCACCTCGAGGTTCGCTGCTGCCCAAGGAGCTCGCGGGTCTCCTGGCCGCCCTTCGTTTCTCTGCAGATTCTCCCCATCTGTCTTCGCCCTGCTTGCTTCAGTGAGCGCCTATAGCCTAAGCGTGGTGGGGACGAAGCTGCATTTGGGCCCCAGCGTGCCTGCTTGGTGGACTTGCCGCAGTTGCTGCTGCAGCGTTTCCTCACGACTGCGTTTCCGTGGCTTGAGGGCCAGGGCCTACGGTTCTCTGTTTCTTATACCGGGGTTTATTTGTAGGCGGGCGTTTCAGGGCCTTTCCTTACCCCTTGCGCAGGGCACCCTAGAGGACGACTGCTCAGTGAACAGCAGTAGCAGCAGCAGCAGCAAAGGCAACAGCAGCAGCTGTGGAAGCATTGTGGAGGCTCGTGTTGGGCCGCAGTGGGGCCTCACGGGCTTCGCGCTAAATGCTGCTGTGGATTTGTTGGCTCCTCTTATCTGGCGGACGGACATGAGCGGTGACATTTGCAGTGAAGAGCCCAAGGCGAAGGCGTAGAGTTTAGGCCGCCTAGCCTGGAGTTTACCTTTTAAGATTTGAAACAAAGCGTACTGACTTGCAGTTTGTTGTTTTTGACCCAAAGCTTAGCACACACGTTTTGCGCTAAAGCCTACCTTTAATCCTTAGGGGTCTACGGTGTGTGGTTTATGTGCCAGAGGTAGCTGAGGAGCTAGGGGTGCCCCCCCCCATAATACACGATGTGTATGTCGAGTTGGGGCCTGTGGAGCGCTTCTTTTACCAGCGGCAGCAGCGGGCTGTAGCACAGCGTGTACAGCGACTGAGCAGCCGACAGCAGCAGCTGCAGCAGCAGCAGGCGCAGCAGGTGGGGAGGGGAGCTGGCACGGCAGCAGCAGAAGCAGCAGCAGCGTCTGCTGCTGCTCGAAAAGCGCACATGGCGGCTGCGCTCTCTTCACAAATGGTTGGGATGTTACTCGTGCTGCGGCAGGCAGCGAACCATCCGCAGCTTGGGGCCCTTGGCCTCGGCAGTCGCCGAAGCAACAGCAGCAGCGGCAGCAGCAGCACAGCTACTGCAGCAAACCGCAAAGCCGATGCTTTGGAGGGGCTCGGCCGCTACATGTCGATGGATGAGGTCCTCTGCCGCCTTCTGGCCGATGCTCGAGTACACCCTAATTCATAAATTCCTTTAGGCCTCGCTCCTGAACCCTGAACCTTATTCGCAGACTTTAGTACCTTTTGTTAAACATAAAGCCCCAATTTTAAAACATAGTCCCTCGCCAATACTGCCTTTTGCATTTCTGTGGCTTTATCCCAAACGAGAAACCCCCCACAAGCCTCAAGCCAGCGTTTGTCAGGGGCAAATGAGGCTGTACCTCGTGGAGCTTAGAGTGGAGCCGTGCGCGTTCAGGTGGAGCTTGAAGAGGCGCTGCGGGCGTATTGCGCAGAAGTGAACGGAGTTGCTGGGCTGTCACTTCTGGAGGGCAAGCCAGCTCGTGCTGCTCTGCTTTACCTGTAAGTGTGTCAGGGTTAAGGGCTAATGGCTCAGCGCCCGGAGACTAGGGTTTCTTATGCATACTCGTGTCTCGGGCAGGATCTAGATGTTAGATTTTCGAGTGTGGACTATTATTAGCTGTAGTTTGTGGCTGTGGGGTAGTGGATCAGCTAGAGGCTTTTGGATTGTAGCTTGAGGCTGTGTGAGTCTCAGGCACGTGCTGGAGCTGTCACGGCGCTCTTTAGGGGGTGCCGAGCTGCCTCTTTCCATTGCTGCTCATTTGGGGAACTCCCAGGAAAATGTGGGGCCGCTGATTTTAAAGCCCAGCCTCTCAGAGCCACTCATTGCTGGCCGGCACCACATAGACAAGTTGCAGCAGATACATGCGGCCTACAACCTATACGACACCCTCTCTATGGCCGCCTTCCCAAGCGGCCTCTCCCACAGCGCAGCAGTCAATGAGACATCTCCTGAGGGGGCAAGCAACAGCAGCCCAGCTGCTTCTCTCGAGGGCAAGCAGCATTCGTATAACGCGGAAGCCACGGACCATAAGGATGCGTGCTTCAGCAGCAGCAGCAGCAGCAGCTCAAAAGAGCATGGATACGAAATTCAGCGGCAGCCGCCACAGGACAATGCCTCCGGTGCTTTAGGGCGAGCAGGAGGAGAAGCAACGGCAAGCTCAAGCTCACCAGCAGCCGACTCAGTAAGCGCAGAAGCAGCAAAAGCAGCAGCAGCAGCGTGGGATCTGTTCCAGCGGCTACGGTGCGAATACGCCTCGAAGGCAGTGGGAGAGCTCACGCGGGCAAGAGAGACTTTCCGCCTGCGATTCAGAGAGACAGAAAAGCACAGGACGGGTAAAACTTTATCCTGTGCTGGCGAAAAGGAAGCCCCAAAAAGGGCTGGCGGGGCTCCGCACAAACGCATGCAGTCTCGTGCAGCCACTGTGGAGGACCCCGGAGGAGGCCCTGATACGTCAACCGCTGCGACGGACACAAAGGGGCCTGCAGTGTCTTCCGCAAGCAAAGCAGAGGGGAGCGTGGGGCCCGCAGCAACTCCTGAAGGATCATCACGGCCTTCACCTGCTGTAGGAGAGCCGCCGTTGTCCCAAGGGAGTGTCAAGGGGGTTGTCTCTGTCTCAGAGAAGGCTAGCGAGTCTGACTGCGCGGGAGAGAGCGCCTTGAAAGAATATTTGGAGGCCGAAAAATGGAGAAGACGAATGGGAGGAGGCCGCTGGTTTATGTCTTTTGCGACACTAGATGACGAACGCAGCCGGGCTGTAGCCCTCAGGTAGCTACGAGCCCTTAACTAGAGCCTGGCGACTTAACTCACTAGCTAGCGCTGCTGCCAGTTCGTGTCAGTTCGTGCCTCTGCAGCCCAGCCTCCAAGTGACAAGGCACCAATCGAGCGCTGTTAAGACATCCCCAGAGCCACTTGCATATTCCTTTTTCTTTGGGACTAAGAGTCTTACTTAGCAGTAAGAGTCTGGACTGTGTGATGCAGAGTGCGGGAGGAGCTAGCCAGTCTGCGCGGAGGCTCTTGCGGGGAGTACAGAGCCTCGCCAGTTCCCACGGGTTTTATAGGCCGCCGGCTGCACCTGGGAGGCGTCTCCACTTGCAGGGGCCTCGTGGGGAGCCTCGAGATGAGATTAGATGAACTCGACGAGAGGAGAGAACACCTCATCAAGGTACAAAGCATAAGCACTGTAGGGATCCCCTTAGCCGTGCGCTTTCGCAGTGGAGGGACCTGGGACACCAGGCGACACCAAAAAGGCCCCAAAGAGTTACAACCAAAGAGCCTATGGGAACGGTGGTCAAGGGCCCAAATAAGGGCCGCCTGTTTAGAAATTCTTTGCTCGACCGTTCGTGTTTTATGCCTACTTAGCGGGAGCGTGAGACCATTGCACTCGAAAATGCAGTACTGCAGGCCCTCATCACAGCTCTGTCACCTATAGGTGCACAGGCAACTCAGATTTGTGGGGTGCACCACTGGCCCCATTTGAGCTTAGGGCGCCTTCGTGGCCGGCACTTGCTATCTCTAAATTATTTTGTTTTTGTTCTGCCGATGTGTCTGAGCCGCTTTGAAATCGTCGTTGAAGGCTCGGGCTTGCGTCGCTTCTTTCGTATGTTCAAAAGTGGGACTTGAGGCTTTGTAATTTGAAGTGTTTGCTGCTGCAGACGCTGGAAGCTCTTGACCACCACGGACGGCCCTCTGCAGATATGCAGGCAGCGTTTGGGGGCTGCCCGCGCTGCAACGAGCTGTGTCAGGCAGACTTGTACGAGCTGCGCAAGAAGCAGCAGCAGCGGCAGCAGCAGCAGCAGCGGAAGAGCCGCAACACTCAAAGTCCCTTGCAGCAGCATCTCCTATTGCAGCAGCAGCAACTGGCTCCCTCTGCCGCGTCCCCCAGGAAACGAAGAAAGAAAGGAGGCGCCGATGATGGCCCATTGTGTGGTCTGTGCTTCCACTGCACTGCCGCGCAACAGATCTCTGAGTGAGATCCTTAATTCGTAAACCCTTAGCGTTTTTGCAAAGGGCCCCCCACCAAAACTTCATTCTTCTACATGACATGCCGTCGCATTCGTCTCTTTTATTCCATTGTTGTCATAGGCGTGGGATGTAGAGTTAAGGGAATAGAATTGAGGCTGTATGCTTTGTGGCTGCAGTTTGCAGTACTTCCTTTACAACCGCGTTTCGAAGAACCTCGACGTCGTAACAGCGGATCCTTCGAGCCTTAACATCGTAGATCTTTCTTTATATCTACTGCTTTCCATTTAGTATTAAGAGACGAAGTTTTAGGGTTTAGGGCTTAGGGTGTGCAGTCTAGGGTTTGTGCTGCGTGCGGCTGCGTAGGAAGGATACCATCACTACGGCGACAGTGAGCTAGTGCGCTGCCTGCAGCTACTCAGCAGCTTGCTGCGCAAAGACGCATCTTTGGGCGGCCCTCAAGGAGGTCTTTTTGCTGCAGCAGCAGAAGAACACTTGAAAGAACTGGAGTGTCTTAAACGGGTCAGCGTTGCATATTGGGATCACTTAGCGTTTAGCTCTTATACTCACCAGATGGATGGATTGTTTGTTGGTCCTGTTGAAGCCTAGAGTTCGATTATTGCTGGCTTTTCATTCCATTCATAAAAGCACCAAGACAACTTGAGGATTACAAGTTTGCATTGCTGTGGCAGGGATAATCAGATCCCTGCCACAGCAATGCCGTTGCTCCCTTACTAGGAGGGCACATAACTAAAAGCTGTGGCACAAACGCCTCTTATTTGTGCCTGTGGCATGCGGTTTAACATGGGGGAGCTCCGTATTACTTTCTCAAAGTGTTGCTGGTGCTGCTTTATTAGGAGTTGTCTGCTGCTGGGAGCTACTTGCTGGGAAGCCGCGGCGTCCTTTCGGCCTTTGACGAGCTAGAAATGTCTGTTTCTAGGTTCTTCCTGAAGACTTCAGAGTGTGCACCGGAAGAAGCAGCAGCAGCCGGTGCAGGGCCAGTGGTAGGGGGGGCAGCAGATGCTCCTGCGGTAGGCGGAATGGCAGCTAAAACCACAGGCGAAGCAGCAGCAGCAACCGGTGTGGCAGGAATAGATAGAGCGGCAGCCGGTGCAGCAGCAGCAGGCACAGTAGCAACAGGTGCAGCAGCAAGCGGAGCGTTCCCGTCTTCATCGGCACCACGAGCATGGCCACTGCCTGCAGCAGCAGCAGCAGATGGCGCAGCAGGTGACGGCTTATCGCTACGTCAGGAGCTCCTGCAGCAGCGGTGCGCCTTGGGACCCCTGGAGGTGTCTTGTGTCCTTTCGCAGCTTCTGGGCGAGTTGAGCCTTTCTAAGAACCAAATCTCCGTGACTTTCACTCGTTATCAGTTTCTCAAGGGTCTTAAAGCCAAGGAACACAAGCCTGTTGTTGCGCCTGCTGCCACTTCTGCTGCTGGCGGAGCTGCTAGTGCTGCTGCCGCGGCTACTGTTCGTGGAACAGCAGCAACTGCATACCATGTTTGTGCAGCAGCTGCCAGTGAAAATGCGCATGCTCCTAACCTTTCTTTGCCAGCTGCTGCTCCCAGTCCTTTCCGTGCTACTACTGCTGGTGCTGCTGATAGTGTTATTGAGATGCGGATTAAAGAAGGGGTTCCAACGGCTACAGACTGCAGCGCAGCGACAACAGCAACAAGCGCAGCAGGGAGCAGCATCGGGCGGGGTCCCTATAGGACTCTCGAAGTAATGGACAGGGCCTCCCGTGCTGCCGCTGCTGCGCTCGCGAGGCAGCAGCAGATCCAGGAGCAAGAAAATACACAGGAACAGCAGGAGCGACCAAGCCTGAAATTAGAGCTGCAGTCGCAGCAGCAAATGTTGCCAGAACAAAGCACAACGGTCAGAGCAAAGTTAGGGCAGCAGCAGCCGCATCACGAGGAGTGGAAGCTACAGGACCGCAGCCAGCAATCAGGTCAAGGCCAAAACCAGCAGCAGCTGGAAAAGCAGCAGGCGCAGCAGCAGCAGCCGCAGCAGCACGAGGATGAGGACCCGCAGCGCTGCCCAATATGTCTGAAAAGGATGCAGACTCGGGGATGTGTGGTGGTCCTGCCTTGTGGGCACTCGATGTGTTTATCGTGCCTGCAGAAGCTGCAGCAGCAGCAGCGCCAGCAGCAGCGCCAGCAGCAACAGCAACGCCAGCAAGGCCCCATCCTAAAGTGTGCAATTTGCCGTCACCAATTTTGCTTATCGGATGCTGCTCTTGTTGCTTCTGCTACTTCGTCCACTGCAGCAGCAGCCGAGCAGCACAAAGAGCAACTGCAGCTGCAAGGTCCAAAGCAGCAACAGCAAACGCGGCAGCAAGGACTGCGTAGCCGCTCTCGCTCGGCCTCTCCCGAACGCATGCCTGCAGGCGCTGCGGTGCGCTGACTTGGTGCAATTTTAGCAGCATCGCACTATTTGTGAACCGCCGATGTACCTTCAAGCACTTACTCGTAAACATGATTGAGCACACACATGTGTACATATGTATGAACATACACATTGTGCACGGCCTTACGTATGTGTACGTAGAGTGTGTATCTACACATCACATGTATATGTGTGTTATTCAACTTCCAGCTGGCCAGCCTGTGCACCCTTGCAGACTGGTGTGGGTGTACTTAAGAGCACATTCAAGAGCACATTCTGCGTGTGGTTTGCTTATGTTGAGGGGGCTGCTCTTCTTCTGTGGCTGCGCCGGCGACTTCACCGGACGCTGTGATTGTGGCTACTGCTGTTGACTCTCTTGCTGCTGCAGGAAGACCGAGGTGGCCAGGGGCCACACTCCGCGAAGTTTGCTGCTGTCATCAACAAAATTGTAGAGCTGGTGGGGACCCCTCACGGCGCCAAGGGAGCTCTGGGGACCCCAGGGTGTACCCCCAGTAGCACGGAGCAACCGAGCCAAGCCTTGAAGCATTCTAGGCCACGAGACCTGCAGCAACGGCTGCAGCAGCGGGACGGAAGCCAGCAGGTGCAGGGTCTACAGCAGCAGCTGGAGCCGCAGCAGCAGGAACAAGGAAGTGAAAAAGTGTTAGTGTTTTCCGAGTGGCGAGAAGTGCTGCTGCTGCTTCGTTCCTCTCTTCGTCAGTTGAATATCAGCAGCTTGTGCTACTACGGGTCTCGCAAGGAAGTAGCAGCAATAAAAGCCTTCAGCAGCAGTACCAGCGAAGGGGGTCCCCAGGTGCTGCTGTGCTGCCTGCGAAAGGCTGGAAGGGGCCTCAATCTCACAGCTGCTCGCTACGTTCTCTTTGTTGACTTCCCCCTCAACGCAGCAGAAGAGACGCAGGCCATCGGCAGGGTTTACAGGATCTCACAAACAAGGCAAACACACGTCTGGAGGTAACAAACCATAAACCCTAATTCCTAAACTCAAGCCACAGTCCCTGTGTTCTATATATCTGAAACATGTGCACTGGCGCTGCTGTTCTTAGAGAGTCCAGCCTCTGTACAGACGCAACGCTGATTTCGCTAGCTCAGCACTTAATGAGAAGGGTTTAGTGTTTAAGGTTTGCGCTGCAGGTTCATTGTTAAGGACACCGTGGAGGAGCGAGTAGCGCAGCTGCGCCAAACCCGCAAGGCCTCAAAAAGTTCCACCGAGGCCCTACTCTGCGAGGTACTCTTTACCCAGGGCCAGAGCCCAAGCGTAAATTAAAGCCTGAAAACCACTACAGTTTGGATGGTAAACGTAAACACATAACTGGAATGCAGCCGCTAGATTGCAACTCGCAAGCCATTGCGGAAGACCTTAACTTCTAACTTTTAGCTCTGATTCTGAGCGCGAATCCCCAGCAAGGACTATCACAAGAGCACCAGCAGTTGGTCTAGAGCGCTGCTTATGAGCAGCAGGAGCTGTGCATTACTGCTGCCTTTCTTTCAGCAGCAGCAGCAGCTAACTCCCGTTTCACTGTTGTCCTCTGCTGCAGCGACTTTCCCTCGAAGACCTCCACCAGCTGCTGCAGGTCGAGGAGGAAGCAGCGGCTGCTGCTCCCAAATGTACCTCAACCACAACAGCAGCTGCTGCAGAGCCGAGCACTGCTGCAGCCACTGCCGCTGCGTGTGACGCGGCGTCAGATGCCGCCGCGTCCCCCAGAAGTAGCCCTCTGGGGTCTCCAAAAGCAGCAAGTGGAGCACAAGCAGCAGCAGCAGGAGCAGCCACATCAAGCTGCCCCTTTGTTGGCCTGCTGCGAGGTTGTGGGACCACAGAGGACAGGGACTACGAGGAAGCACTGTGGGAGCGCGCAGCAAAGACAGTAGAAGAGGATAGAGCGGAGGCCCTCGAAGTTGCCCTCGGGGGATTTTTGACTGAAGAGGACTTGGTGCTGCACGAGCAGCAGCAGCAGCAACACGAGCAGCGGCACCAGCTTGAGCGGCAACAAAACCAAAGCAAGCGGAGGTGCACAAGGGGCCCAGCAAAGAAGACAGCTGACCCAGACATCTTGCATGCAGCCCCAGGCTAGCTATGGTTGGGGGGCCCCTGGCAAGGGTAACTAGCCGTGGCTAGCTACTTAAGTGCACGGGCCCTTTGACAGATTCAGGTGGAGCCCCCTGCCGTCGCAACGTACAGCTAGCTGTTGCAGCTAGCTGTTGCAGCTAGCTGCTGTCTGCCAGCTGAAGCCACCCACAGAAAACGGTAGTGGGAGCTCCAAGAAAGCGCAGAGAGGTGGGCCGACGCGGGGAGCCACTCTTCTACACGCCTAGCTAGCTAGCTACCTAGCTAGCTAGCTGCAGGGAACAAATGCTGTGTATTACGTTAAACAACTTGTCTCTTGACAAACTGCCCACTGGACTCAATAACAAGCAACACTGAGTCGATCCAGAGGGAAATGTGCCCGCAAGCGCGCAACCATAGGATACAAACAAAACATTGAAAGAACACGGTGTCAGTGGAAATCCAAATAGGCGCGCAAGCAGGAGAAATCCGTGATGCGTGTTTTATATATGTAGGTATTGCGTGTAGCTATATACATTTCTACGTATCCATACGTATATGTACCATATGTATATATACCAATGAGGCGTACAGGACATACATACACGTACAAATGAACATTATAAATACATTTGTGTGCATATACGAATGCGTGTATTTTTGCACATATATACATAAACGTGTATGAGGTCCATCTGGGTCTGAGTGAAGCCCGTGAGAACTGGACTACAGCTGCATCGCCATTAACGGCGTTCACTCAGCGCGGCCGCCTGTGGGGCAGCACGACTGAGAGCCAAGGGCTTTAGCGGCAGCTAAAGCTGAAGTTCGGAGGCGCAGACCTGCGGCTCAGGGGTACCAACCGTAGACCCTAGGCTGAACTAGACTCCAAGTATCACGGTGCATAGTAGTCTTGTGAAGAGATGAGTGAAGGGAGAAGGAGCGGGCTCCTTCGGGCCTTGAGTTTCTACTACCTTTGCTTATCCAAGGCGTTGCATCATTTGGGAGGCTTGGCGGGGCACTAAACCCTGCACAAACTGCGGCTGCTAGCGAAACGGCAGAAACAGCAAAGGCTGTGGCTGGCGTTGCTGCCGCACTGCAGCGGTACCGGGAGACACAGCGGCCAAACAGCAAAGCCAACAGGCAAATAGTAAAAGCCAACCCTCTAAAGAACCGGTAAAATTTTTGAAGGTAGTATGAAACGGTCTGCAGTGTATGCCCTAGCCAGTGCCGGTACTGCTCTCGCTGTGGTAGCCGCTACTGCAAAACTACAGCATCACCTAACTTGTTGATATTGAAAACGTCACAGAGCTCACTTATAAGGGGTATTGGCAAAGCTTAGGGATAAAAACAGGCACTAAGGAGAAACAAAGCGGACAATTAGAACAAAACAACCACAACAGCATATGCTGGGAGGGCCCCGTGTACCCACCGGCGCCCCGCGCAGTGACTGCAGACCCCCGTAAGGGCAACGGGGTGGGGGGCTGCTTGTTTTGTGTTTCGTTTGCTCGGTTTTTATACGTTTTAGAGTTATTTTACTCTAAACTTTAAATAATGCGTGATTAAGCACAAGCTGCAGCAGCTGCTGCCTTTTGCGGCACGCCAGCTACGACGGCAGCCCTGGGATTCGTTCAGCAGCGACAGCCGCAGGAGCAACTAAGGTGGCAAGTATAGCACCCGCAGCGGTCTGCTGTATTCAGTCTGCTCTTTATTGTTTAGCTGCTGCAGCAGCAAGCCTGCAGAAACTGCTGCTCTTGCTGCAGCTGAAGGGCACAGTCTGCCGTTGGAGGGGCCCCCTGCTGCTGCTTCGTGACTTCACTTCCATCCTTTTTTCGATTCGTGTGTCTGAGTCCCTTTGAGCCTTATAGGCGCGCTTCAAAAGAGCTTTTTTGGGTCAATCAATCTGCCGTTTCTCTGCTGTTTCTGCTGCCGCCTTGCCGCCTCACAGTTGCAGCAGGGCCCACCGCAGCCCCAGCAGCAGGAGCTGCAGCAGGTGCTGCTGCAGGTACACAATGGGCTGCCCGGAAGGCGCAGCTCGCGGCCGAATTGGACACAAGGGCTACTTTCCAAAACCAGCACTTGTTTGCTGCAGCGGCACTGGGAGAGGCAGTAGCAGCGATACAGCAGCAGAAGCCGTGGGCGATTGCTAGTTGAAGAGATGTCCCAAGTGGACACGCTGCTGCAGCAGCAGCTTTTGCTGCAGCAGCCGCAGCCGCTTGTTTCCGTTGGGGAAGACGGGACAGAGGGAGCAGTAGCAGCAGCACCTGCCGGTGCGCTTGCTGTTGCAGTCGCGCCGCCCTGGCTGCCTCATGCTGCTGCTGCTGCTGCTGCAGCGGACGGAGACCAAACCACTACGGCAAGCTGTACGCCCACCTCTTGCTGCTCCTGTCCGGGTACCGGCGGCAGCAGCAACGGGGGCAGCAGCAGCACCAGCAAGACCCTAGCTGTGAACTCTGCAGCAGCAACAGACCCTCCCAGCACGCCTGAAGCAGCAGCAGCAGCAGCTGCTGCTGCTTTTGCTGTTGTGGATTCGCCGAGTCTTCTTCAGCAGGCGGCAGGACAAGACAGTGCTGCTGCTGCCAGCAGCAGCAGCAGCAACGTGCAGGAAACCGCAGCAATCGTTGGTGCTGTCACTGCTGTAGAAATGCCAGTCGAAACGGATACACAGAGCAGCGAGGCTGCCGCTGCAGTGTCAACAGCAGAAGCTGCAGCAGCAGCAATGGAAGCACAAACCACAACGGACGCGGCGGCAACGGGAGCAGCAGAGGCAGCTGCAGCAGCATCCCCTCCTGTTATTGTGGAGGAGGCAGCAGCAGCAGCAGTGAACAGTTTCTTTCCGGAGGGAAGCGCCCGTATGACTGCAGCAACAGCTGCAGCAGAAGGGCAAGCTGCAGTCGATTTCACCTCAGCAGCAGCAGCACCTGTTGCTGGTGATTTGGGTGCTTCCAATGCAGCAGCAGCAGCTGCTGCGGAAGCAGCAGCAGCAGCTGTAGGGTCGCTGGGACCTCAGCTGCTCGGCTCGGACCTGCGTCTTCTGCTGCAGCAAGAGTCTCTGAATCTGCTGCAGGCGACCCAAGCAGCAGCAGCATCGGCCAAAGAGGCAGCAGCCTCAGCGGACTTGGCAGCAAAACACGCAGGCGTGGCAGCGGATGCTGTGGCGCAGCTCGCTGCTGCTGTGCGCTACTGCAGGCGTCCAATTAGCAGCAGCAGCAGTTTCCCCACAGCAGCAGCAGTAGCACCGCAGGCTCCCAAACGCGGCAATGGCGGAAGGGCACCAAGGTCAAGAGGAGCAAAACGCGTGCGGGGGCAGCAGCCTGCTGCCTCCAGCAGCAGCAGCAGCGCCGCCGTAGCAGCATCAGCAGCAGCAGCAGCGGAAGTGTCAGGGACGGCATCTTCCGCTGTGCCATCCGCAGCAGCTGCTGCTGCAGCAGAGCAGCAGCATCAGCATGAGGGCTGCTGCAGCGACGTTGGGGAGGGAGCCCGCGATGCGGTGCGATGTTCGTCTGCGACTGCATTGTGGCTGGAGGAGAGAGCAGCAGCAACAGCAGCAGCGGCAGCAGCGTTGCTCCAGGAGCAGCAGGGCAGCAACAGCAACGCCCAGTGGAACAGCGAAGCAGCAGCAGCTGCGGCAGCTGCTGCAGCAGGTGATGCGAAGTTTCTAAGTGATGTGCCAGGGGTTTCCTTCAGGGCGACTCCTCACTGTGGCTGGCGCTTTCGCTGGAAAGACACTGAGACAGGTATGGGTTTAAGCGCAAGGGTTTAGGGTTTAGGGTTCATGTAAATGGATCCTTCTGCGGGCTTACGGCCTGCGACTGAGGGTGCCCTGTCGGGGAAGTGCAGCTCTGTAATTTAGAGGTAAGGGTTTCATGTTTAGAACTTAAGGTTTAAAATTTAAGGTTTAGGGTTTAAGGTTTGGGGTTTGCGCAGGGCGAGAGTACTCGCGCTGCTTTTCAGTCAACAAGTTTGGGTTTCTGAGAGCCAAAACTTTGGCTGAGTCGATTGCTAAGGAGCTCAAGGAGGGTAAGTTTACTTTGTAAACTCCAAACCCTAAGCCACCGGCGCTAGCGCTAGCGTGCAGAGCGCCAGTCTCGTGGCGCCAAATTGAAGAGGCGAATCCCCCAAGGCCGTCCAAGCCCTAAACCGTGAACCCTCGCGTCTATCGACGTCAGCTTGCTGCGGTAGATCCAGTGCGTGGTATTGCTGCTGATTTGTTATGCCGCAGCGGCAGCAGCAACGGGTGATGCGGACTTGGCTGCCCAGCTACAGCAGCAGCAGCAGCAGTGCGGGGGCCCTCTATCCTCGGAGGACGATTTTGCGGCTGCAGCAACAGCAGCAGCAGCAGCGGCGTGCAAGCAGCAACAGCAGCAGCAACAACGGCTGCAAAGCGGAGTTAAGGGTGTTGTCTTTGAATCAACGCGGGGCTGCTGGCGAGGTGTCGTCACAGATAAGGCGACTGGGAAGCAGGTACTTTTGCGGCAACTGCAGCAGCAGTGGCAGCAAGCGCAGTTGCAGGAGCAGCTGGAGCAGCTTCAGCAGTAATGATTTTTGGTATTTGCGGTGTGCTGCTGCTGCAGGTTGTGCGGCGCTTCAGTGTACGTAAGTATGGCCACGCAGATGCCCAAAGAAGGGCCGAAGAATTTTGCCTGCAGCAGCAGCAGCAGCAGCTCCTGCAGCTGGCCGTGCAGTCGGAGGCAGCAGCGGCTGCAGCGGCAGCAGGTGCGAATCCTACCATGTCTTTTATTGACTACGACCCGAAGCTGCTGCTGCTGCCGGAGATGGCAGTCCAGCAACAGATGCTTCTGCAGCTGAAACGAGAAGCAGAGATGCAGCAGCAACAGCCGGCCCTCGGTGACCCCGATGGAGCAGCTGCAACATCTGGAGGAGGTGCTGCTGCTGCTGCTACACCAACACAGCCTTTGCTGCTGGGAGCGCAGCAGCTGCTGCAAGAGAGCAACAGCAGCAGCAGGGAGCCAGCAGAAGACACAAACAGCAGCGAGGCGTTGCTGCGGCAGCAGCAGAGGCTGCTGCTGCAGCATGAACTCCTGTTGGCATCGTGCGCCGGGCAGCAGCAGCAGCAGACGGACGCCGGAGTGAAGGATACGGCAGCTGCTGCTGCTGCTGTGGGGCAGGACCCGTTGCACTGCTTCTCGCTGCCGCCGCAGGACTCCGGTTTGCTGCTGCAGCAAGCAACAAACAGCTCGGCACTGCAGCTGCTGCCGCTCAAGGACGGCCAGCAGCAGCAGGAGCTCACCGAGCAGATTCAGCAGCAGCTGCTGCAGCAGCAATTGCTGCAGCAGCAGTTACTTCAGCAACAGCTACTGCTGCTGCAACATGCCGATGCTCAGCAGGTCCTGAAGACCGAACAGCAGCAACAGGCGCAGCAGCAGCAGCAACTGCAGCAAGGTCTGCAGCAGCAACAAGAGCCACCGCCACTTCAGGAGCAGCAGCAGCAGCAGCTGCAGCAGCTGCAGCAGCAGCCACAGCAGGAACAAGGAGAGCCGTGCCTGGCACCGTCCACGACGCAGCAGCAACAAGATGCTGCAGCAGCGGAAGCGACCGCAGAATAGTAACGGAGTGCTCAGAGCCTTTCCCTGAATCAGCAGCAGTAGCATCGGCCTAATGGGGGAGGCCTTGCTGCTGCATAATAGCTGAACAGCTGTTGCCGCTGAGTCAGGCAGAGCACATCCAGCGGCGCCGACTCCTGCGCCGCTGCTGCTGCTTCTGCTGCGGTCCCAGCAGTATGCTGGGGTGTCAGCAACAGCAGCGGCAGGGGCTGTCGAGAACTACGTAAACTCCACCGCTCGTAAGCATTTACGAAACTGAGAGTCAAATAGGGAAATTATGTCAGCAGCAGTTGCGGCAGCGGCTGCTGCTGCTCCAGCAGCTATGAGGGGCCCCTTGGACCTCAGGGTGTTTGGGACGGCGCCCAAGCGCCGCTCCTGGTTTGCTGCTGCTGCAGGTCCTGCTGCTTGTTGTTGCAGCTCCTGCTGCAGCAGCACGCAGCAGCGGCAGAAGAAGCCACTAGTTGGCTTTGCCTTTTTCTTAACCAACATGACTTTGCTAGGTTTATCTGTTTCTTACGTGTCCACATATGTAGTGCTGTTGTGAGCAATGCTGCTGCAGCTCTCGCTGCTGGTCGGTCACGGGTTGCTGGCTGTGACGGTGCAGCGCTGGTCGCAGTAGCTGCTGCTGCATCCCCACAGGTGCGGCTGCATGTGCTGCTGCTGCTGCCGCTGCTACCACTTCCCCAGCTCCCGCGGCCCTTTGTCATAGGGCAGCTGGTTCTTTCTGAGTTTGGCTTTAGCGTCATCCGCGAAGAGTTTGTTTTTTAGGGGGTCCCTCACCTCTAAGTTGTCCCTTGCTGCATCAAAGCGGTAGGCGGTGCTGCTGTCGACAGCAAACGTGAGGCCACCTGTCATGAACCACGAGGGGTCTGAGTCGTCTTCCTCTTCTGCTGCTGCGACGGCTGCTGCAGCTTCGGGTCCCTCCGCTGCTGCAGCAGCAGCAGCAGCAGCGGACTCAGCCACAGGGTGGCCGAGCAACGGCTCGGTCGCTCGCGCTGCAGCTCCCTTCGCTGCTTCTAAAGCTTTGTCTCGCTTCTTCGTGCTGCTGCTACTGCTGCTGCTACTACTGCTGCTACTGATGCTGCTGCTGCTGGTTTTATTGCGTTTGTCGGTTTTGCTCTGCAGCTTTTGTAGCTGAGCGCAGTCGCAGCAGCAGCACGACGCAACGCAGGTTTCTAGGGTCTCGGGTTTAGTGCCCATTTAGGTATACAGTTTAGATCTAGGGTTTTAGTCTACGATTTAGAGTTTGGGCGCACCTGTTGCCGGAATGCCTGCAACTTCTCCAGGGTCTCGGCCTGCCGCCTCTGGGTGCTCTGCGACCGCTGCTGCAGCAGCAGCAACCGACGTCGCTGCTCCGCAGGCGTCAGCAAGTCAGCGTCCGGCAAAGCAGCAGCAGCAGCAGCAATATCTTTGCGGGTGGGTGGCAGGGGTAGGGGACGACGGATGGCTCTATGGCTCTCTTTGCTGCGGCTGCGGCTCCTGCTGCGGCTCCTGCTGTGGCTCCTGCTGCGGCTCCTGCTGCGGCTCCTGATGCGGCCCCTGCCGTGGCTCCTGCTGCGGCTGCTCCTGCGGCTGCTGCTGCTATCATCTGTGATTTCAGGGGCTGCTGCTGCTGCTGTCTTGCCGCTACTAGCGGCGAGCAGAGCTATGCGGGCCTTGAGCCTCTGTGCTGCTGCTTCCTGCTGCTGCTGCCACGTCCCAGGGGGGGCTTCCTTCGAGAGCCTGGGGTCCTCCAGCAAGTCGTGGGCGCTAAGAAGGGCCTTACTCTTCGGCTGCTGCTGCTCGTTCTGCTGCAGCTGCAGGTCTTCATCCTCCTCCGCAAAGGACAGCAGCGCAGCTTTGGGGGCCGCTAGCTGCGGCCGTTTCTCCCGTTGCTCCTCTTCTTCCTCCTTCACCTCCTCCTGCTGCTGCAGCTGCTGCGGCAGAACCCTGGGCACAATGTCGCCGAAGGGGTCCCACACAACTTCCGTTCGAATTATTCGTGGGGGGTCCTTGGGCCTGTCGTTCTTGTCTACGGGCAGCTCCCCCATGCGCAGCAAATTGAACAGCGAGGTGCCACTTACTTTGCCAAACAAAGTGTACCTCCCATTCAGACTGTCAGCTCTCCCTAAGGTGAAAAAGAACTGACTCCCCACCCGCAGGGCCGCGGGGGCCCTCTCAGAGTCCCTAGCGCCTGCCGGAGAGGACCCTTCATGGTCTTTCTTGTGGCCTCCCTGGGCCTCGAACGTCGTCGCTCCCAAAAGGCCGCGGTACCTGAACTTGAGTCTGGAGTTGAGCTCAAGTGTGAGGGGCCCCTCCTTGTGCTTGAGGGCCCCCGAGGGGCCCCCCGGGGGCCCCGCAGCGCCCGCGTCGTCCTCCTCCGGGTCGTCATATATGCTGCTGCCGCCCGCGCCCGTGCCCGTGGGGTCACCTCCCTGAATTATAAAATCCGGAATGAGCCTGTGGAAGACTGTGTTGTCGTAGTAGCCCTCGAGACAAAGCTGCACGAAGTTGCGGCATGTCCGGGGCGTCTCTCGCGGCCACAGGCTTATGTCCAGAGGCCCCATCGATGTGTGCATCACCACTTTGCCCGCAGTGGAGGGCTCGTGCACGTAGACCTCCGACATCGCCACGGCCGCGAACGAACGCTAATTCTAGTGCTCTTCGTAGTAGTGGTAGTAGTACTACTAGTACTAGTGCTAGTATTAGAACAAGTATTAGTATTCGTATTACTTTCACAATGAGTAATACGGTTATTGCTATTAGTAGCAGGTGGGGCGTAGTTGCCGCTGCAGCTACTCAGCTGCTGCTACTGTTGCTGCTGCTCCGTAAGTTGTTGCTGCTTCTGCTGCCGATGCTGCTGCTGCTGCTACTCCAGCTGCTGCTGCTTCTGCCGCTGCAGCAGCAGCAGCTGCTGCTGCTGCTATTACGGATGCTCAGTACTTCCACTGCCGGGCCTGAGAAGACTGGGCCCACAAGTGCTGCGCTCTCTTGTGCCACTTCAGCATGCTGCTCTGCCTGGTCGCCTTTGCCGCTGACCGCGCGTTGCCCTCGTTATTCTTGCTGCTGCTGCTGCCGCCGCATCTGCTACCGCTGCAGCTGCGGACAGCAGACGGAGGATATCCAGAAGAAAATGTAGCGGGGGCTTAGTCTGTCTTTAGAACCCGCTGCCGCTGCTGCTCCTGCTGCTGCTCCCGACGCCGCCTCTCCTCATCAGGTCGTCCGCTGCAGGCACCCGGCAACTGGCCCACTGATACAAAAGGGAAAGCTGAGCTCTAAACAGTCTTTGTGAGCCCCAAAATCGTATTTCGAGACTGCCGCCCAAACACTAGACTCTAATCCTTGTGGCGTCCGTCATTTCAGTGTTTTCGTGCATGCGCTGCAGCAGCGATCGGCCTGGGACTGTTGTTGCTGTTGCGGCTGCTGCTGCGGCTGCGACCCGTGCAACGGATCTTGCGGTGGCTGCCTATAGCCCTGCTAACAAAGCCACAAAGCCCTAGGCGGAAACCCTAAATTTAAATTCAAACTTGAAGCTGGGGGAAGCGTGGGGATGCCGCTGCTGAGCCAATCAGGAGAAAGGGGCAACCCCACCACCCCCAGACATGATTAGCCCTAAATGCTGTGACCCCGACACCCTAAACCCTCATTTCCAAGCACTGTACACCCGCAGGGTATTTCCTTACTAGAACCTCAAGGCCCTCCACTCGCTTAGCCACTGCAGCACAGCGAGCCGCACACAGCCGGCACACCCTCGAGGAGCGTGGGCACCAGCAACAGCAACAGCAGCAGCAAAGCAGAACCGAAGCAGCAGCAGCAGCGACGCCACATGGTAGGCCGAGGCTCCTCCATCTCTTCTTTGCCTCGAGAGGCTTCGCCCGCCGCGCAGAGCAGCAGAAGGGGCACCTTCCGCGGAACTAGCAGCTCCAGCAACAGAAGCAGCAACAGCAGCAGCAACACATGCGGTGACGACGGGCCAAAGTCCATGGGAGGCGCACCAAAGGGGGCTAGGCTCTTGCCGGGGAGCCCCCGTAGGGGTCCTCCCCGAGGGTGTCGAGCTGGGGCCCCCCTGAAGCCGCTGAACCCCCTGCAGCTGCGTAGAGCGAACAGCAGCAGCAACAGCAACAGCAGCAAGACGAGCAGCAGCAGCAGCCTAGCGGCGCTGAACACCGCTGCAGACCTCTCAAGTGAGTCCACAGAGCCGCCCCAAGAGCCGCAGCAAGAGCAGCCACTCCAGCAGCAGCATCAGCAACGGAAGACTCGGTTGCTGCCACCCGCATCGCCAGCAGGCAATATCAGGGGGGCTTCCAGAGGCAAAGAGCCTCGCCCCAACAGCACTTCCCCCCAAATGGATGTAGATGGCGAGGGGGGTGACCCGAGGGCCCCTGTTGGGACTTCACCAATTAGAAGCGTTTCAACTCAGCGAAGGACAAAACAGCAAAGAGGGTCAAGCGGTGCTGCTCTGCCCTCCCCCGGAGGCTCTACAGCAGCAGCACGGCGGCCAAGTAGCCGCCGAAGGAAGACTCCGCAGAGCAACAGGGCCTCTAACGCAGCAGCAGCAACGGAACAGCAGCAGCAGCAAGAGGAGCAGCAGCAGCAACAGCAACAGCGGCAGGTGAAGACACCCAACAGCAGACGACGAGCGACGACCCCTGTGCGACAGGGCCCTGAAAAGGCGGATTGCGCGGACTGCCCCACCAGCAGCAGCAAGAGGAGCAGCAGCAGCAGTATGATTAGCAGCAGCAGCAGCAGCAGTAGCGACTCGGAATACGATGAAGACAACCACAAAGGGACCCAACGCCCTTCCCGACCGAAGGCCCTGAGCCCATTACTATCTCGGACTTCCACAGAGAGCCTTGCGCTGCTGCAGCAGCAGCAGCAGCCTTTGGGATCCCCCCTTTCAACAGGAGCAGCAGCTACCAATAGCAGCAGCAGCAACACTGCAGTGCTGGTCAGGGGGGCCCTTATTGCCCCACTCACACCCGCAGGGTCACCTTTAAGAGAAGGCTTAGGGCCTCGTCGCAAAGCTGCCTCTTTGCTGCAGCTGGCTGAAGCATCGCCCATAGCGACGCAGCAGCCCCTGCAACAGCAGCAGCAGCAGGGGAGTGAAGGCCCTGAAGGTGGTGCTGCTTGTTTGCCGCCTGCTGCTGCAGCAACTCCGGCAGCTGCAGCAGCAGATAACGATGATGACCTCATTTTGGTGCAACATGGACAGGCCGCCAAGGAGGAGGCAGAGGCGGCCCCCAAAGAGCCCTCCACCGTGACTGACGAGCTGCTGCAGGATGCCGTGGCAGTCCTGCGCGTTGCTGCTGCAGCAGGAGCAGCAGGAGCAGCAGATACTGATGACGATTCTTGCTGCATGACAGTCACAAGAGAGCCAATTCTCATCGGCGGCCCCCACTGGAAGGGTTCCTTCCCTCCTAATTGCTCGTACAACGCGGCTGCTGCTGCTGCTGCCTGCTGTGGCTGGTTCTTGGCTGCTGCTGCTGTTGCTGCTGCGAGCTTTGCATTGCCGCCGGCTGACGCCGCTAGCAGCGGTGCTGCTGGCACACTATTTGCTGCTGTTTTATTTGTTTTGCTTACCTTTTAGGCAATGTGGGTGCCCCCGAGAGGCCCTCGTGTCCGCAGAAGAAGATCCTGGAGGCCCCCCTGGTGCATTCCGGTTGCTTCTGACATTTTGCGAGTAAGGCTGTTTCAGGAGCGGAGAATTCTGCTGCTGTTGCTGTTACTGCCGTCGCTGCTGTTGCTGTTCTTGCTGCTTTCGCTGTTGCAGTGGTGCATGGCAACTGCGTGAACGACTTCCATCTGGGCGTTTGCTGCAGCACACAGCCAAAAGAGAGCCAGTATTTGTCTCACCTCAGCTTCATCAACCTCTCAAGTAAGACACAACAGCGTAACAGCAGCTGCTGCTGGAGCGGCAGTGCAGTGGCAAGGCGCTTGCGAGGTTTGGACAAGTGCTCAGGAATCCATGTTACATGTTTAGGGTTTATGGTTTAGGGTTTGGGGTTTGCTGTCTCGGTTTTTCCAGAATCACCCAGTAGCGCACCACACAGTTGCGGTCTCCTCCTCCAAGCCCACTTTATATCGCAGCAGCAGCAGCAGCAGAAACGGGAGAAACGGCAGCAAGAGGAGCAACAACAAAAGAAGCAAAAACACGAGCTGCAGGAGGACTTTCAGAATGCGAGATTGAAGCCACAGCAGGAGCGGCAGCAGCAGGAGCAGGTGCAGCCAAGTGGTGGCGCTGTGGTGTCCCTGCTGCGGTCATTCATAAAGCCGTTTGTTCGCGCTTCAATTGAGCAGCAGCAGCCGAAGCCCGAAAAGCAGCATCGGCAGAAGGAGGAGGAGCAGCAACAAGAGCAAGAGCAGCAGAAGCAGACGGATAAGCAGCAAGCAAAGCAGCAGCAGCAACTGCAAGACGAAGCAGAGGATGTTGACAAAGATATTTGGTTTGACGCCCAAGCATCTCAGCAGCCGAGTGGCGGCGTCTCGTCCACAGAACTGCAGCAACCAGAGCCCGGTAACAGTAGCAGCAGCTGCAGCAGCACCGGCAGCAGCATGGAGACAGAGCCAGCAGATGTCACGTCTGAAGGCAAGCAAGTGCTGCTTCAACTCATTGAAGTGAAGGAGTGCCAAAGGCCCCAGAAGTCACAAGACGTCACCGTAGGCTCATTTGCTGCTGGTGTAGTTGCTGCTGCTGCTGCTCTTTTGTTGGAGCAGAAGGGTTGCGTTTCCTGTTTTCTGTAAGAATGTCTTTTTTTCTGCTGCTGCATGCTGCTGCTGCTCCTGCCACCTTTTATTGGTGCTGCCGGTGCTTTTCATTCTGCTGTCATTTCTGCTTCCTGCTGCTGCCGCGCAGAGCCCCGGCAGCCCCCTGCTGCGACCCCTTGATCTTCGGGGCGGCGGTGAGGCAAACTGAGACGCTAAATTGGGAGTCCTCAATCTTTAACTCTAAAATATAAGCTGTTCTGCATGGGCAGCTCCAGAAACAACGGCAGGATTTTCACCTGCAAGCTTAAATCCTCAGTGCGTCATTGCTTCGTGCTGGTCTGCTGCTGCTGCTCAGTTGAGGGCCCCCGCAGCCCACTGTCATTGCTACGACGGCGCCCCCAAGGAGTCCTGAGCCAGCCCCTCTCCCTCAGGGCCTCTCAAGGGCCTCCCCTTTCCCCGCTGCGGCACTCACAAACTGCTGCAGGGCAGTTGCTGCTGTCTGCAAGCCAGGAGGCCTTCACGTACGCTCTTAAAGCCTTCAAGTCCCCTTCAATAGTAGAGAGCCTTCCGTCCGCAACGTGGTAGTTCGCCGTTTTGCGACTAAGTTCTGGCCTTAGGGCTCGCAGTTTAGGGCTGGCTGCGCCTGCTTGCAGGCACGGCGGCTCGGAGGAGAGGGGCCCGCTTGTGTCCAGTCGTGGGACCATCGGCGGCCCCCGTGGAGCCGGCAGCCTCGTCGAGGGTTCGCCTGTCCGTCTGCAGCCACTGGGGCCTCTTGAGGGAAGAAGGGGCCCCTCAAAAGGGCCCATGAGGACTCCTGCAGCAGCGCCAGAGTTCGAGCTTGAAGTCGCTGCGGAGGTCAGCTGGAGCCCACTCGCACAGCAGCGGAAGTAGCAGGGGACTCTTACGGGGTTTGTCTGAGTCGGCTTCAAAGTGCCTAATTCTTTCGCCAGAATTTTCAGCTAGGTTCCCCTTTAGCTTACTGGTCCAAAGGCCTTCGAATGATCCTATTAGGGCCTTGCAAAGGGCTGTCGATGGGACGCCAAAAACGCAATGTTTAACATACAGGGCTACCAAGGGACTGTGGGCCCGGGCGTTTTGTTGTTGTTTTCCTTAGGCAGTGGTATCTTGGAATGCGGGCATATCTGAAGTTCAAAAGCTCATTCGCGAGTTCTTAAACAGAAGATTTGGTGAGACCCGAGGCGCAGCTGTCGGTTCAAGGCCCCACAGGGTGATCTCTGGAGTCCCCACACTTCGTCCAAATGTCATAAAGGCTGATTTTTGGCTGATACATGATACCTGTCACTGTCTGCTGCAGGTGAGGGCCATGGGGCCCAGTTTGAGCTGCTGCCGGCGCCGCGGCCTGCAGGAGGAGACGGAGGCCCTTCTGGGCTGCGCTGGGGCGCGTCCCAGAGCACTCTAAGTGCACATTGGGTCTTCGAGCTGCCAGCTGTTGAGGGGCCTTCAGTGCCCCTCGCCGCTGACTTTGTGCGTTTGGGGGCCTCTCTGGGGCCTGGGACCCCCGAAAACGATTCCCAAAATTGTGACGGCGGTGGACTGTTGCGCAGCGCCCTCGCTGCATACTTTAAGGTGAAGGGCGCCCAGCCTAGAGCTGCGTTTTCTGCTGCCCCGCTGCCTCTCGCTGCCGCAAGCGCTGCAACTGCAGTAGAAGCCCGTGCTGCTGCTGCTGCTTCGGCAGCACCTGCCGCTGCCACTGCTGCAGTTTCTGTCGAAATAGATCCGCACGTGTCAGAAGCCTTCGAAACCCTAAGGAGGCCCAGCGAAGTATTCGAAGTCTCAGACGACGAGGAATCCTTACCTGATGATGGCAGCCCACCACTGCGTCCGTCAGTGGTCCCAGGAGCCGTAGACGCTCCACTTGGGGGCCTCCCAGGGGCCACAGGGGCCCCAAAGGCTTCCCTTAAGGGACCGCCCCACGCGGCTTCAGTCGCTCCAGAGGCTGTTATTCAGGAAGTGCCTCGAGGGGCCCCAGGGGCCCCAGAGGTACTCCCAGAGAGTGTCCCACAAGCTGCCCCTGGTTCTTCGCGGGCCCCATCAGCTCCCCTTGAAGGGCCGCTCCAGACGGCGCCAGCGGCCGCGGGAAGCCCTTGTGAGGGTCCTCAAGGTGTTTCTGATTTGGAAGAGAATCAAAGCAGTTTGCCAGAAACTGAAGAACCGGCTCAGTCAGAGTCAAAGCCCCCGGGGCAGCAGCAGGAAAGGGTCAGTTCACAAGGGAGATCAGCAGCAACTGAGGCGGCAACAGCAGCAGAAAAGGCAGCAGCAGCTTCGGATTCAGCTGGGGACCCTGCGTCGGAAGCAGCGGCAGCCTCGGAACCGGCAGCAGCTGCAGCAAGAGCAGCAGCTTCGGCGGACGGGGAGCAAAGCGTCAGCCTAGATGAAGACAATTTGCACAGCACACCGAAGCGGCTGTTGAACAGTTTATCTTGAAACCCATAAACCCTGATTCAGCCGTCTGCCAGTGACGCATAGGAGCACAGGGTTTAGAGCTCAGGGTTTGCAGTTTGGAAACCTTTGTTTAAGGGGATTAGGCTTCTTCCGGCTTACCTCAGTCGCATGTGGCTCGTTGCTCTGAGGACACTGTTTGTTTTCTAGATATGTATGTATTTTTACATTAGGACATTACTTAGGAAACCGCCCCTTGTGTTGACGCCGGCTTTGTGAGCACCCCTTGCATTGCAGGGGCCTCTTCTTTATTAGGTGCTTCCGTGCTCTGTAGGGACACTTTTCCGGAACGCCTTCAGTAATTGTCCCCCATTACTGGCTGAGGGCCTTCCTGCTATTTAAAGGCCCATTTTAGGGGTCCCTTCAATGAGGGGTACCCTATTAGTGGCTTCACTTTAGAGCCCCTACAGTTGGGTCGCCCGCCTCCACTCTTTTCCTCATTTGTTGGCCTCCTTATTGTGAGGTTATTCCCGTTGCTTAATTTGTTTCTAGAGGGAGGATCTTGATTTTAAGGAACCCTGTCTTCTGAGGGTCCCTTCCATCATGTGGGAGCCCCTTAGTATTGGCCGCCGCCACTTGGGGGCCTTCATTTTCCATCAGATCCTTCTTTGTCGGCTACATTTAAATGCAATGGCAAAGGAAAGCGCGGTGCAGTGTTTGCTGCTGCCATTTTTGTCGCTGCTACAGCAACTGCTCCGTATGGTCCTGCCGCAACAGCAGTAGCAGCAGCAGCGGTTGCTGCTTGGGGGCTTTGCCGCAGACCCGAGTCCTAATTTTAAGCCTTGCCCCGCAGCTCCAAACTAGGAACAAAACGGTTTGAGCCTACTTCACTGTCGTAACTATTTGGCCGTCCTCTGTGTAATTCCTTGGTTACTCGCTGGGGTATACTGTAGCGGCAGTTTTGTAACAGATAATGAAGTTTCCTTCGGTATCCCGTTCAAAGAACGCAGAATGACTCGAAACACGTGCTTTGGATGCGAGATTTGAGCGATGGAGTCACTTGCACGGCGGCGACCGCATTTGGAACATGATTCACAGACTTACATTTGAAGTCCGTACATGCACTTTAAACCACGAGTCTTGAACTCGGGTAGTTGCCTGACGATATATTTTGCTGAGCAAACACGGGCCTCTTGCATACGTAAGGTGATGTATACATGCATATGTGTATGCACGAAAATTAGGATTCCGTACTATATGTGAAATACAAAATTTTCTTCTGGTCGATGGCACATTTAGCTGAAAATTCGCAGTTTACTAGGGACTGGGGAGTGCTCATCGGTAGCTCCACCAAGTCGTTGCCAGAGCCAATTAAATGCGTAAGTTCTCTTCGTATCAGTTCCCTGCAATACCTATTAAATATACTGATTCGGCCCACAGCTAAGATGCAAGTCAGCAACGCTTTTGAATGGGTAAGGGGGTGCTTATCTAATTCATTAACGACTGCATCTCCACTTGTGCGGTCCCCTTTTCGCAACTGCATGAATAGCCAGCTGCCCGTCTAAACAGATATCACTACGAGCAGTATCTACTGAATATACCGATTCGGGTCCACAGCTAGAATGCTAGTGCGGTGCCTCTCGTGGCTACGGTGCAGCAACTGCTGTTTGGTCAATCAAGAAAATTAAAATAAACTAAAGTTCAGCATTGCGGAATTTTTCCCAGCGCAAATAATATAAATAAAATAAAGTAAATAAATATTCGTATTCATTAAAAATGAATATGCTCAGAATACGGCACTGAGAATGCATTGGTAGCATCCCATGTGTACATAAAGAATCCACGTGAAATGCATTGCATTGCACGTACTAAAATATACTCATTCATTCATTGTAGTATTTATTTCAATTCACGCTACATGAGTTAGCTACAGACACACACCACTTGCTTCCTTCTCTCTGGAACGCAGCCGCAGCAGCAGCAGCAGTGCTCCTGTGGTTGGTGGTGCCGCTGCTACCCCAACAGTAAATGCACGCACTAACATTTGTGTGTGTATGTGTGTATATATATTATTTAGATAGAAAAATCATATATACAAGTAAGACTTAATTGCATATGTATATTCATATATTTGCACATGATTTGTATCAACATGCCTGTGCATTTGCATAGAGACAGAAACACGATTTGGTTGTTGCTACGAATGATTTGTCTGCCATTGCGAAAATGCAAGACAAGCAGAAACACCTCGACGCCAAAAGCTATTCCACGCCTGCTGCTGCAGGTGCAGCAGTTGCTGCTGCTTCTGCTGCGGCAGTTTCTGCTGCAGTTGCTGCAGCAGGACGAAAAGACATTATTACCTTTATCGGGAAAATTGTCTACGCGTAGAGGGGAGGAAGGGGTGAAGGTATTTCGCCAGAAATACAGACACCGCGAGGCGTCAATAGTCCTGCTGCTGCTTTGGCAGCAGCTGCAGGCGCCCCGGGGTTGTGTGCAATTATTTCTTGTTGGGTTCACTTAGTTGTTGAAGACGATCCGGAGAAGTGCTGCTAGAAAGACTGCGATGAGGATTAATAGGGAAAGGCTGGGCTGCTGCTGCTGCCGCTGCAGCCGCGCGCGGCTACTGGTCTCCTCCTCTTCTATCGTGGCATTGTAAATGCTGCCGTCCTCAGAGATAGTTGGTAGTTTATCGGTGCTGCCTGCTGCTGTGCTGCATGCAGAGAAGTCCCACACAGTTTCGTTGGGGCCCTTGCCTGCTACTGCTGTTGCTGCTGCTGTTGCTGTCGCTTCGGCAGTTGCTGCTGCTTCCTTAGCGGCACGCGCCTGAGCAATCACCTCTTTCATGTTGCGTGTGAGAGTAGGTACTGCGTCGATTGCAGCACCGCCTTGTGCTGCTGCTGCAGCTGCCGCTGCGGAGATCCTCGAAGCTGCTGCTGCTCTGGCCTTTGCCACAGTTGCAGCAGCTGCTGCTGCCGCTGCTGCAGGGGCTTCTTTGGCTGCTGCCTTGGCCGTTGCTCTCGCTTCACAGAAGCGCTTGAAGGCGGCAGCGAAACTGTCTTCTGCTGCAGCAGGAACAAGGTTGTTGCTGCTGTTGCTGCTGCCACTGTTGGCCGCAGCAGCATCAAACATAGAGCTAGAGGAAACAGTCCCCATGACGAGAGAAACGGCGCGCCTTCTGAGTTCCTGCTCCCTGTGTTGCTGCAGCTGCTGCATCTGCTGTTGCTGTTGCATTTGATGCTGCTGCTGCTGCATCTGTTGCTGCTGCAGCCTACTGCGAGCAGCTGCAAGGGGCTCGGCCAGCGGGGACTCAAAGGAGTGCTTGCGGAAGTAGCAGACGTGTCTGCAGCAGCCCTTGTCCGGGTGTTCGTTAATCTTTTTAATAAGAGTGAAGGCAGCAGCTTTCAAGTTTTGTCTCTTTCTCGACTCAACAGATACTATGCGTTCAGCACAGGCTTCTTCTGCTGTCACAAATAATGGAGATATATTTATTGTGGCTCCCGTAGCTACACGCAGCGACTGAATGTAGCCTCCGTTCTTGCCTATGAGGGAGCCCACTACGGCCCGTGGGACGCAGATGCGCACGGTGCTGAGCTGCTGCTGCAGCAGCAGCTGCTGCTGCTGCTGCTGCTGCTGTTCCTCGCTCAACAATGCCGACGCCCCGCCTGGACACTCACCAGCCACTGACACCGAACCTCCCACTGCGGCTCCCGCTGCTGCTGCTGCTGCTGCTGCTACAGCCATCTTGTCCAGCACCCAGTCTAGAACGTGAAACACTGCCTGCTCGGGGCCCTCGACAGCCGCCACGCGCTCCATTGTTCCAGGGAAGTACATGCCATGGGGCGACAGCACCTGAAGACAAGACAGAGACCCAAATGGCAATTAAATAATCACAATGAACCAACTGACACAAGCAAACCAAGTCTAATACAATACGGGGACACGACTTGTTCCGCGAAGGCTGCTTGCCACTTGACTGAGAGAACTACAAGTGCTGCGGAAGCTATTATTCTAGAGGCAGCAGCTGTATAGCATCTGCAGGCACTAATGCTGCTGCTGCTGACACTCGCACCAAATACTGAGAGCCCAGGCTAGCTCTGGCTTAGGGCTTGGTGTTTGGCAAAAGTTGCCGTGTTGCTGTAATCAAGCGAGCCGAAGCCGCAGAAAAGCTCCCCAGCTAGTTAGTGCCTACAGGGTGTGCTTGGGGGCTCAGGATTTAGATTTCAAGATTTGGTGTTTCCTTACAATCTTGGCCCCGGTTAGGGTTTTCAGGGCCCTGATCTCGTGACCTGCTTGTCCAATGATGATCCCCGCAAGGTGATTTGTGACCAGTATTTTGCAGTAACAGTTGTTATCGTCTGCTGCATTGTTGCTGCTGCTGCTGATACAGCTGCTGCTGTTGCTGATGCTGCAGCTGGTAGCGGCCCGGGTCTCGGGGAGTGGAAGAGAGCAGAGCTCTGCTGCCTTTGTGTCCCCCATTTCAAATTGAGAGGGACGGAGAAAAAAGGAAAGGTTTGGCGGCACGTCTGCTGCAGCTGAAGTGTATAGTCAGGTGGTGGTGTGGTGTTCAGTTGCGGTGTATGTGCAGTTGCTGGGCTCACTGTATTCGTTGCTGTGCTGAGAAGACAGGGAGGTGGAAAGTGTATTTAAATTAGTAGACAAGAGGTTTGCTACTGCAAACCAATTAAATAAATGTATTAATCGTCACAAAACAAACACAGACAGCGGCATCCAGCGCCCTCCCTCAAGCAGCCAGCCGTTGCGGGCGGGGAGTGCCCACCGGTCCGTCGGCGGTGGCTGCCTGTCACTTTGAGCACTGTGGGGCCGATTTTGGAGTAAATAAATCATTAAAAATCAATTTTATTAAAGTTATTTTATTTATTTAATTTTAGATGTTTTAAGGAGCAAATTAAAGCGAAATTTACGCGGTTTTCTCTACGCCTGCCCGCCCCTAGCCTCCAGCTCATGTGCTGCGCGAAGGCAGACCAGTGCTCTACACTGAAATTATCGCATTTTTGCCTCTGTTTGTTTACTTTTGTTCTGTACTAAAGCTGTGTAGTACGTTTTCAAATTCTCTACTTCTAAAATCCTTGACAACCCAGACCTGCCTTCCACTTGCCTTCCTGGACCGTGCCTCGCGCACAGGTCGGGTGGCTTGCTTAGGAATCTTCGCAGATGTCACCAAACTGCATAAAAGTGCATACGGGAAATGGGATACCAAGCATAAGCTGCGAGAAAACGCAAAAGATAGTAGTAGGAGGCTTGGACAGAAATGAGAGGAGTGAAAAGGGGAAAAGTGGGGGAAGAGAAAGGATGCAAAGGCAGAAAGACAGTAAAAGGAGGAAAGCAGAGACCTACCGAATAACGAACAGGAAAAGATACAGCCGCCACACACAAACACAAACTCTGGCGAACAAAATCTAGTACGAACTAATGAAAAATCATGCATACTCCTGCCTTTACTTCAGTGGAGGTATATGGCTGTACATGACTGACTTTCTTCATTTAGTGTTCGCGCTGTGGTTGCAGGCCATACACATCGTTTGTGAAGGACTAAGTCTAACACACATATTTTTGTTTCCCTTCTCTCCATTCTTCTCTTCCTTTGCTTTCACTCCCAGTAGTTCAGGCATGTCTCGTGCCTCCCGAATCAGAAAAGCCCAAGGGGCTCCGTGTGAAGGGCTCCGAGGTTCAGAGGGCTCTCCCTGTTACTTCCTCCGCCGTTTCATTCCTCTTTTCCGTTTCGTTTGCCTCTCCGCGGCTCTCTTCTTTGTTTCTCCCCGTGTACCTTTCCTCAGATGTACCTGTGCTCTGGGCTACGACAAGACTCAACGGCTGGTATGTTTCAACTTAATGCATCTATATGCTCAAGCTCCAAACCACAAACTCGTTACTCTGCTGATGATGCGGTGTACTGACACCCCAGGTGTGAGAAACCAGCTAGTAGAGAATAGCATAGGCAAACCGTTCTGCACAAATCCTGAAACGGCGAGGTTTCTGGGTGCTTGAAAAAAACGATTTCAAATCAAAGAGCCCGTTCACCCGCGGTGGCCCGGATTTGTAGTAACCTCAAACCGTCAACTTTGACCCTAAGCCCTGACTGTTAATGGTTAGTCAGGGGAACATCAACCGCCTCCTACAGCCCTTTTGGTGAGGGACCCTGAGCTCTATGTCTCCTGGCAGTCAACGCTGTCCAGCCAAATTCTTGTCCCCTAAGCCCTAGGCACCATACTCTAAACCCTAAACCCTAGGCCCCACCTACTCTGCAGTCCACAAGGCGTCACTTGGGTCTACAGACAGTGCAATTTCTACAAGCGGGGGCAAAGGGAGCTCCGCGAGCCCATCCATCGACAAAATGATTTCTCCAGCTAAAGGCTTAATACGAATGTTGCGGCCCGTGCCCATTGTGCGCTCGCAAGAGAAAATCCTACAATGATAACACGCAACCAGGCAAAGACAGGCATCACAGAGGATGATGCCCACTTGTACATAATACTCAATTAAGGTCCAAGACTCCACAAGCCAGCTTGCCAACACCCAAAAAAGGGAAAGACTGAAATGAACTAAGCACCGCGACAAAAGTAAGGTACAGAAGCAGCCGTGTCGTCACGAAAGAAACAAACTGGAGGGGAAGATGAAACACAAAACAAAGGGAAAAAACTGAGAGATGCTGACACAAAGCATCGTTCACTAAACGGCTGCTCTGAGCCTATGCACACTCTATGTACCTGTTATCAATGGGCTCTCGAACTAGAAAACGCATCAAAGGGGCCGCTGGGTCCAGCAGCAGCTGCTCGTTAGCTTTTTGGACTACTTTCTGCAACTCCGCATCACTTAGGGGGCCCTCCATGTCTGCAAGACAACGGCACATGCGCAAATGCACGCTTGGTACGAAAGAAGCTACACATGTTCCAAATGCCCTCTATTTAATTTGTCATCTAATTAAAACAAAGTTTAATGCGTTTGTGTTAATAAAATGCATTCTAAACAGACACCGGCTGTGCCTGGATACGACTTCGAATAGCGGGACGTGCCTACGTTTTTCGCCCTAACTGTTACCAGATGCTTTTATGTTTACTCTAGATATCAGTTTTATGGGCGCGTACTATTTAATTAGTCTGTTGAAATGGAATTGCCGACCTTTTATTTTGGGCCTGAGAGAAAGCACCTGATCTACAATCGCTTTCGCCTGTTGTTTTCCTACGGCGCCCATATTGTAATTCCACGCAGTGGAGCCGGTACCTGTAGACGCACATCAGCAGTTGAGAATAACAACTACAATTTATTTCGGTTTTACAAATATACCTGTCTGCAACTAAAGGTGCGCATCTGCTTTTTGTGTTGCTTTTGCTGCTGCTAATGCGTCTGCCCGGGCGGTCTTTAACGCTGCAGGAACTGCTTGCCTGTAGAAACGAGCACCCCTGAGCTCTTGTGCCTTTTTGTCTCCCCGTCTATCCACAGATCAGCATATAAGGTTTTCGCTACATTAACATCTGACACAAAGACATCATTGACAGACAAAAAGGGAAGCCTCAGCTCCACCACACTATCGCCAGAGCTAGCGCCTCCCGCTGCTCCCCCTGCTGCCGCAGCGCCGGCGGAAAAAGTGGCACCACCAATATCAACCGCAGCAGCATCAAATGTCAAGCCCTCAGCAGCAACGCCCACAGAAGGGCGCCCCACATGACGCCGTGAAGGCAGGAGGGGGCCTGCTGCAGCGCTGCCATCTGCTGCTGTTGTGGGGGATCCACCGGCTGCTCCCGCGCCCTCAGCTGCTGTCCCTGTAAGCCATGGTGTTTCCAACGCTTTTGAGCTGCCTCTGTAAGAGAGGCCCTCATCATCTTTGGGGGGCCACCCAAAGTTTCCCCCGCTGCTGCTGCTGCTGCTGCTTCTGGTATTTATGCCGCTTGTCACTTCTGGTCTGATGGCACTTAAACGCTTCATTACTTCGTCTTGCATGTGCTGAGGAAACCTCAGCGTGACTCTAATGCGCTGCCTTGATACCAGCAAAGCCCCCCCTTGCAGCAGATGCTGCAGTGTTGCCGCCACGTACCCCTTGACATCCAGCTCTTCTGACTCTAGGCCCTCAGCAACAGCAGCTGCAGAAGCCCCAGAAGGAGGAGTCAAAGCTGCAGCAAGCAGTGGACTCCCGCAGCAGGCTGCGCTGCTGCCAGCAGCAGAGGAAGGCATGCCATGGCTCGGCACGCGAGGGGTTCGAAATGTGAGAGGATACCCCAGAGCCGGCGAGCGCTGCTGCTGCTGCTGCTGCTGCTGCTGCTGTCCTTGCAGATGCTCCTGCTGCTGCAGTTTGAGTTTTTGCTGCTCGTGACACTCATGTTCCTGGTGCGACTTCTGGCCGTGCCTCTGCCCCTCCTCGTGCCCCTTCTGCTGCAGCGGCTGCTGCGGTTCTTGCTGCTGCTGCTGCTTGCCATGCTTGCTAGGTTTAACACACAGTCTACCCTCGGACCTCGTGGGGTCTGTGTTCACACCAAATATCCAGGGGCCCTTGGGAGACCCCTCCAAATGGCCAGGAATGATTGAGGCTGCTTCCAGGTAAGTTCCATCACCGCCTACGCGCAGCGGAAAAAGCTTAAATCGTAAACCCTGAACTAAACCCTAAACCCTAATTGCTGCGCCCTTAAGCCTATGTCCTAGCATCAGTCCACTCTGACCTGCGGAAATAATTGCATCTGGTGGCAGTGCCACATCTCCTCTCCTGCTCAGTTTTTGTCCTTGAATAGTTCTGGCTTTTATGAGGGTAACGTGGAGGCCGTAGTCCTCCCTGAGCTGTCTGTACAGTTCAGCTGCTGCCTGCTGGTGCAGCAGATGAGTGCGGTAGGCTGTGGGGTAGTCGCGGGCCAACGCTGCAGCTGCTGCTGCTTCTGCTGCTGCTGCTGCTGCCTCGTAGGCACGACTACCAGGAGTGTACAGATCTGCTGCTGGAGCGGCTTTTGCTACTGCCGCTGCACTTGCTGCTCCTCCTACTGCAGCTTCCCCACCTCCTCCTGCTACAGCGGGCCCATCAGAGCTGCTGCTGCTGTCGCTGCTGCAGCCGGAGAGGTGCTGCTGCCTCCACATTTTCATCTTTTCCGCCAGGGACACTTCAAATCTCGTCACTTTATTTAGCAAGACGATTCGACTCAAGCGAACGGAAGGACACATGTCGCAGCCATCATCAGGCAGCTTTTGCCCCTCCTCCTGCGTTTGCTGCTGCGGATGGGCTTGTCGCTGCAGCCCTTCTTGCTGCAACTGCTGCTTTAGCTGCTGTTGCTGGCGCTGCTGTTGGCTTGGCTGGTGCTGTTGTTGCTGTTTCTGCTCCTGCTGCTGCTGTCGTAGCTGCTGCTGTTGCTGCTGCTGCAGTTGCTTCTGCTGCGGCTTCTCTTGTGGGACATCGTGGAAGGTTCTGTAGGTCTGAAATGCCAGGTAGCCTCCTGTGGGTCCCGCATTTTGCTTTCGCTGCAGCAACAGCAGCAGCATTTGCTGCCTCTTAAGCTGACCCACCAAGGGCTGGGGGCCGGCTGAGAACCCCAAGGAAGGACCATCCGGGGAATTCCATAAGTACCCTCCAAGAACGCTCTGACTTAGAGAGGCCCTGCAATCATTGGCCCGTAGCCCACAAGCAAGAGCAGTCGCCTGCTGTGAAGGGGCCCTTGCTTGAAGTTTCCTGGGGTCCCCCAGAGGCCTGACAGAACCAAAGTAGGCAGCTCTTGGTGGCCTTCTCCTAAGCAGCATTATCTACTGAGTGCAGCCGCGGTGCCCGCAGGGCCGACACGCGGGCACCTGACCGCAGAAGGTCCCCCGCGTGTACTCAAGTATCGCGGGTCTCACACAACTCAGCAGTTATGCGTAAAGGAAGACAAATGGCCATTACATGTGTTTTCCGATCATTCATGCAAACATTTAAACGGAAAATAGGGAGTAAACTCTCCGTCAGAGAAGAGCTGCCAAAATAGCAGATCAAATGGAACAAACTGAACTCCTGCGAAGATCTTCACCTACTTCCAAAGTCAAATTCTTATGTTTAGTGTTTAGCTGTGAAGCATGGAGTTCAGTGCTCACATACATGGTTTTACGTGTGGGACTGCGTCAGCCCCAACCAGCTTACCGCCAAGAGGGTCCATCACTTCCTCCTTCGGCTTAAAGGAAATACGGAAAGCAGAGGAAGCCACTTTATGCAGTGTTTGTTCATTTAACTTGCATAAATACAAAACGTTTAAAAAAGCACGGCAGGGTATCTTGGACAAGACAAGGGCGCAACGCGTGCTTAAGCATGAGCGTTGAGATGGTGTTCTATTTCACTGAAAATATACTTGAAAGAATGAATTATAGCTAAGCATCCAGCGCAAAAGCGAAATATGGTAGTAAACCCCATCTTAAACCCGTCGGGTCTCTGCCTGCGCTGCTTACTTCCTTTGCAAACGGGGATGTGACAGCGCGACGCCGGATTTTTCAGGCATGGCTAATAGCAAAGAGAGATGTGTAAGGTTCAAGGCCTTTTACAGGTAGGCATAAGCAGTTGAGGTTGAATGCTAATGAGCTTGGGTTTTTCACTTCAGGTCGAGCGCTTCGCCTGGAAGTGGGCCCGTGTTAGGTATTTCAGTGGTCTAAAGCTCGTTTGGAGCCCACTAAGTTAACATTTAGAGCATAAAATATGCTACACACTTAATTTTTGCCGTAGTGTCGGGGGCGAATCGAAAGTTAAGATCCTATAGGGAATCATCGTTTCCCACAGTTCGTGGTGTACTATCTGTCACGGTATAGTCGCAACAGGATCGAGGAATCGGGATCCAACCGAAAAATACGGTGCGCAGAACACCACATTCAGGATACACCGATAATCAGTGCGAATTAGGGATTGTAGCTGGCGTGCTAGCCACAATGTGAAACGCGTGTCTGCGAGGTCCCCACATATGAGCCAGGTGATGTGCTTAATGAAGTTACAGAGCGTGGTATTAGCCGCATTTCTGTAGCGTGGGCACTATAAGATATATGCTTATTAGGAAACAATAATGTAGAATAACCGAGGACACACCTACATATACTTTCTGTGCGCGGCCCAGGGGAATCCCCAGCTAGACAATCGTCCTGGAGGTCCTGGCCCGGCTGGTAACCAGTGGTTAGCCTCGCTAGAATCTGATCTTTAGTTGCAATGGTTCAACCTTGCATCCAGCCCACCACCACGGCCCTGCCGTTGCCAATAAGCACATCATGCGTGGAAATATTCGTACTAATTTGCATTGCAAGAAAACGTATTCGTATGTAGTTGCCTCTGTCTGTTCTAGAGACAGGAAAACATGGTAAAAGAAGCATTAACATTTTCGCATGCAGGGGTGAGAGCTACGCAACGGGGGCTGTTGCGGCTGGCTAGCGGTATAGTGACTTTGCTATTAGCGTATTGTACCTATTTGAAGAGCAATCATACTATGGGCAAACTGAACTAGGATGAATAAGAGGTGAATTCGCAATTTGGCTTTAAGCAAGTGAAACTGATTTCAACGTAACTAGAAAAGCGAATGCGTTTCCAGTTTAGTCGTAGCTGCGGTCTTCTCAAGATAATTCATGCTTTGTACCCACATGAGCATTAAATTGGGAAACTTAAGCTGACTAATTATTTGTGGTGCAAATCACATATAAAATGAATCGGCAACAAAAGTGAGTCGACTTTGCATCCATAGGACCTTGATTGTAGGCAGCTCACAGGGTTATTGACATTTCTCAGGATTGGCATTGGCTACTGCTGCTATTGCTGCTGTTACTGCCACTTCTAATGCTAGTGCTGTTTCTGCTGCGCTGCTGCTGCTTCTGCTTGTGCTTCTGCTGCTGCTTGTGCTGCTGCGGCTGGTGCTGTAGTTTTTAAAGCTTTATCATCTGCATCCTCGTCAGCAAAAACGTCTAATGCTACCACAGGTGCTACTCCTAAAGATGCCGGTATCTTCGCTGCGAATGCGCCCGATGCTACTGTTGGCGCTGCAGTTTTTGTTGAATACCATTTTGGTGCTGCATGCTGTTGTGAGCGCTGCAATTGCTGGATCATCTACTGTCACGGCACTTCTCAATGCTGCACTCATCAATGCTACTGCCGCTAGAAGCATGACATTTACCAATGATGCGTCCGCTGGTTGTGATGCTGTTTCCCTTGCTGCTGCTCCTACTTCGTTACTGTTGCTGCCAACCTTTGTTAAAAAACTAGATCCACTATTCGTAAAAGTCTCAAGGATAAAATCGCACGGTTCCGATGTGCGCACAAATGTGTGGTGTGGTGCAAGGAGCAACAGAGCTGCAACCCTGCTGCTGCTGCTCCACTGGACGATGCTGCTTCGGTATGTGCATTAACCGCTGTCATTTCCATCTCAGCCACATAGGAACAGCTTCCGCAGTTTACTGCAGCAAACTGAATACAGCTTCCAATCCTGACAGCTGTATCCCACGTAGCTTGACTCGAATGCATCGATGCTCCTCTAGCACCTTGCACAGTTGCTTTCACAGCCTACGGTTGAGAAGTCAGAATTTGATATGGACAGTTTCATAGGACAGTTCCACAGAAATGTTCTGCATGAAGGTAGAGGAAACTGTACTGTTACCTTGTCCTTTGAAGCATCAAAGGACAAATGAACTTCAGAAATAAATACATTGCGCCATTTTCAATGCCGTCGACTAAATTAGCAAGTCTACAACGACACACTCGATCATCAATAAAAGCGCCATCTCTTGGGTCAGCCTGGAAGAACTACCTGATGACTTTCACGTAGACCAGGCTGCTATGTCGGTTTGATTTTGTTTCGTCTTGTTCGTTTGCTTCAGTTTATTCCCCCTTTTCGCCCATTTGAGTTCAAGTGGACCATACTACGCGCTTCGTTCCGTGTTTCTATCGTCCTGTGCTCCTGTAGCTTTTCGCACTTCTGTAACTTTTACTGATTTGATTTTGAGGCAAGCTGTAACATTGAATTTAATAATGAAAAGTCACAGCATGACTATTTTCTGTCCTGCTATGTAGCCACTGAGCCATTCCCTATGCCGCTGAATAGGCGTATCCTCAGTTTACTCAACGGTATCCATTCTTCCATTTTCTTCACAAACGAATTGGGCAGACAACAAAGTGTTGCCCTTGTACGCGCAGCCACAATGGCGCCTGCCACTGCTTCTGCTTCTGCTGCATTTATCCCTTGTGATGCTGCTACTGGAGCAGGGCTGGTCAATCCACTTTGCCGCTTCCCAACAGTGTTGACATTTCCCCCTCTTCGTCGTTTTTGCCCTCTTCCTGTAAGGACAAGCACATTCATCACTTTTTGTTTGTAGCATATGCTTGTTCGTGAGATATCTGGGAGAAAATGAAAAACTCATAAACAAGCTGGGCGCCAAGACGGCAGTCGCCTTCATGACGGCTACACCAAAGGATGCCGAAGATAACCGGATATGCGCGCTCAGTAGGGCTATCCCATGGAGGCATATGAAAAAGGCTACACGGTTTTAATTATTAGGGTTCAATAACAAGGGAATGAAAAGATGCTTTGACCTGCCCTAAACAAAAATTACACAGAAAGAACTTTCCAAACATGGAAAACGCAAAACAGGGAGTAGAAACAAACATCTGCAGGTGCAGACAGACATCCCTTGATGTCTGGCAAAGATGATGTATAAATGTAAGCTACTTTCACGTGCCCAGCTTATATCCTCAACGCACAAAAAACACCGATGGCTTCGCAGCGCTAATATTGCGAAAACCAAAGGTGAACTGTGGTCCAGACGTGAAATAGGCTCTGCGCTTCAACAGCGGATCAATGCCACGTTTCGCAGCCGGGACAGCTGTCCCTCTATCCCTTTCAGCCCCCTAAGGAGTATTAAAGCTGTATGAATGGTTTTCTCATGTTAGCCATTTGATGTTAGTAACGCACTGGCTCAGGAGGCTTTTGCCAGGACTCATTTTGCAATGGCCCGCTTAAGTGCTCATTCAAGACAGCTTTGATTACGTCCTGAGGCCTGGGGAAATGTTGAGAGCTGCAAAAATACTTATTGCAAGCGGTAGGCAAAAAGTGCCAGGTTGAGTATTTTTAACCCATGCAGATTGCCCAAGCAACAGAGCGTGCAATACAAGGTGGGCAGGAAACCGTAGTGATACTTGTTTTCTTTTAAAGCGTGTCAGAACACCCTACCTTCCTGTTCATGTAGCTATCTCCACATTCGGCTTCCGAAAATGTTTTTGCCCATTTGTGCCAACCAAAGATATTTGCCTTCCTTAAGGCTGCTCACGTTGTGAGAAGAGCCTGGAAGTATACATACTTCGTTGATTTCAACCACATTACCGCAAGGTGGGAGCGACACGTTACCTATGGACAAGCCCAAAATCACAACCATTGTTTCTGTGATTGCTTTCAGAACAGAACACAATGAAGCATTTCACTGTATTATGGTATGCTACTAGGAACAGCATTCGATATACCCGAATATACGGATAGGCGGAACACTCACCTTTCGTCGTAGCTTGACTTTAAACTGTACTTGACCTACCATGACTGCGTTACTATGGCGGTCTGCATAAGGTATACAAATGACTCGCGTCCACGTGTGAGCTGCGCTAAACAAAAACTTGTCGCCGAGCGACAAGAGCAAACGTGTTATCTTACTTTCTATCGCACAAAAAATAACCAGCTCTACCGTCGAAGGTCCAACACCGCACAGGAAGAAAACAGCGCTTTCATACAGGGCAAGGCATGTATGTGCCTCAAATCAAGAAGGTAGCAGGTAAACCAGGAATTTAGTCACGGCATATTTTCAAATACACGTGTAGTAGTGTGTCACTTACGTTAAGCGCTAAGATGTCTACACGCATGCACAGGGAAAATAACGCAAAAACAACAAATGGTGGAACACTGAAACCCAGTCTTTAAGTCGTACCAGCATTTACAAGTAATGCTTATAATACAGGTATCTGAAAACACTCCACTTACTTCCTGCTTGATCTCTCATGGCAGCTGTGCTAAGCCAACTGCACAGGCCTACTAAAAGGCTAGATAAAGATGGCGGCGCAAAATCAAGGGGAGCTGGTGCGATGCAGTGACGTTGCCATATTTTTTTTGCAGGCACAGCGAATCACCCGTTCTATGACGTGATCCGTTATCCCCGTCATCCCTTGCGCCAAAAGCCCCAAGCGAAAAAGCATGCACCGTCCAGTTTGGATTCGCAGCAGTGAAGAGCTGCAAGCACTCTGCATCATGATGCGCAACCAGACGCAACAGCAAAGAGGCGCACAACTAATTTGCCCCTCAGCATGTTCTTTGTACAGTTGTTTCTTGTTCAACTTGTCCCAGCAGCTGACAACATTTGCAGTGTCATTTTCAGCAAGTCTACTCTGTCATATGCGGCTACGTGCTAGTCAACGTCAGTGGTCCTACTTGGAGGTGCTTGCTCTCAGAAAGTCCGCTGCCTCCCCCATTCATTCTCCATTCACAATGCTCCAACATACATGCAACAGAAAAAACGTCCGCGTCACAGTAGTCCGGACCTTTTTCCGTGTTAAACGTGGAGTAACATCACTACGAAAAACAAGCCCACAGGAGATTATTGGTGCGTAAAATCCGCGCTAGCTGCCCGCAACTGCGTGGGACCGTGTATAGGACACGCGAATGACGTTTAACTGTCATCTACAAAATTAATTAGGCCAGTTGAAGACAAATACAGCTTTATAACGCTGTGGCTACTAGACAGAGAGGTGAAGGGTGATCTGGTCGCACAGAGTACCTCCCTATTTGGCTTCTGTCCGCACACCAAGACAGGGTCGCATAGAGTGCCTCCCTATTTGGCTTTTGTCCGCACACCAAGACTGGCCCTGGTGAGCCAAAGCTTCCACATGATATGCATACTAGGATTACATTGAAAAGCGATTACGCATATGAGATATGCATATTCTTAGTAGCGCGGGATATGCGGTGACGGGGCATATGCAGCCAGCCGAGGCGATAGCACGTCCATGACTTCTTGTGAAAAGGGATCTGCTAGTCGACCTGACCAAGCTTCACAACCGGCGATTGAAGACAGGCTTCAATGAGTTGATTTGCATGGCTAGCTCTCATGGTCTGAATCCTAGGCATTCCTCGACACAGTTCCGCATTGGATGCCTAACATAAGGATTCAACAAGTGTTGACATTGCACGGACAACGCTTTAGGCATTGTGCAGACACAGCTGCAAAATAATAATATTTTAACTAATTCAAGGTAGGTGACTTCCACTAAAAAGTGGAACTTGACAATACATCTTTCAGCAGTGCAACACGATGATACTCAGCCACGGATTCAATCTGCATTCCCATCCACCCAAGTGAAGCGTCAGCGTAATCTAGTGGTGAAATCCATGGAGTTCATTCACTAAGCTTTGCCCCTTTGCAAGCGAGCTAGAATTGGTATTTCTCTTAAAAATTTGAGGAACCAGAAAACATCTTAATGCACTTCACTGTAAAATCTTGTTTCACTGCACCCGTCTAATTCCAGGAGGCTGCTTAGAGTCTTCAAATGTCACACAGTGCCCTAATAAGCCATCCATGTGACTCGCTAGTTAGTCAGGCTCGACATGGCAAGATAAGTATTGCACAAGATATGGCTGCAGCCACTCTTTAAGCATCATCGGCTCAGGCAAAACACCAGCATCTGCAGCTTTCATCGCACAAATAACCGAACGCGCAAGGCGTATTTGACGTCTTAACGAAGACGTATGGCTGTTACATTTTTCCATGTAATTTTTTGCAGAATTTTGCAGTCATCTTAGGCACAAATAAGCCAAATTCAAGACGCAGCACTTGGTTTGGCTGCATGGCACTGAACACTGGCAATGTGGTGAACGCGCAAGTGCATCGCTATATCAGAAGAGACTGAGCCTGCTTTGAGTGTGCTTAAAATTAGATCGAGACATTGTTTCATCAGGAGGCCACCTACAACCTGTAGCAAAGTGGACGCGATTAAATCGCACATCCGCTTTTGACGAAGCTTGTGCGACCTTTCTGTTACAGAAGCGTAACAGTGCACATGTGCCTGTTCAGCAGTTGTTGCTTTTGCACAATACAGCCATCGTTCAAGCATCATGCACAGCGGGCGTTTTACCAGAGCAGCACAGGCAGAATGACGATTTAGGTACTATGCATTGTCTGTCACAGATGTAAAACTATCCGAAAGGTAAGTAGCATGGCTGCCCGAATAGCATAGAATGCTTGTGCTTAATCTAAGCGGACCTGTATTACCTCGTTCATTTTGAAGTGGCAGCAGGATGGACTATGGAACGTGCTTTCGTGCTTTCACAACAATTGACGTTGCTTCACCACACAGCATTTGCCAGCGCGTGCAAATTGGCTGCAGTGCATGGGCGAGATTTTTAAAGTGCGAGCTCTTGGTAGGCTTGTCTGTCGTTTGCTAAAACAACCTCACTGAGCGGTGGTTATGACATACTGCCTGTAAAAGTAGGTCGCGCTCGCAGTTGCTGCAATACGAACCAACTTGAGAGTAGGCTGACTCTTTTGAAACTCCCACAAAACAGCGCAAATCTGGTAACAATTTCATAACGCCACACATGCCCGAAGCAACATTGAAGAATCACTCCTCAGCGGTCACTTCATGACACCGCACAAACATACGTCAACTGCACCTTACAGAAACGCTGAAGCAAGCTATGGCAGTCCCAGGAAAAAGAGGCATAAAGACGGAACAAAATGTGTACAGTGCAATTTTTGTCAACGCTGTATTATTCCTTTGTAAGTCTGGAGCTTTTCCCTGTCGTGTCCAGAGTGAACTCAAGATTCCACTGTGCATCGTTGTCTCGTGCTGCGTCTCTATAGAAGCTGTGGGAATGTCACCTTCAGAGCAATTTAAAAGAGCTTGGAGCCAGTGCAAGTACAAGAAGGTGTGTCTGTCGTTGCCCTTCGATGGTACGCGCTTTCCCCAAATAAGGCGCAAAAAATACAGTAAAAGTACTTACGGGTGAGGAGCGAGAAATGTTTTGGAAGTAAAAAGTGACCGCTAAACATAGGAGAGGAGTGACTGGCGTGTTGTTTGTGCAGACCCCGAGGGGCGTCATAACGTGCCAGTCTTCGCGAGCGCGGGGGCGCTCTACTTACTTTCTACCAACAGAAAAATCGCAAAGACATTTTGTTGCAAGCGAATCGCTCAGAAACCAGAGCAGGAAGATGGTGTTACTTTCATGAATTCGGGTACACAGTCTTGCGTTGTATCACGTAAACTGGTGTCGTCGACTTTCGTAGTCTTGTAGAATGTCGGTGCTGTTAGTAGGGAAAGAACCCGACCCGGATGCATGAGGCAGAAAAGAAGGAAGGCGCGAAGCTCATTCTGCACATTAAGCTTTGCGACGCCATTCTAATTTCATGAGGCGATACAGCCACACCTTTTTGGTGCTTCTAAACTGGAAAGACTAGTATTTCGACTTCGCTTATTTCATGGGAAAGTAATTTTTCGGTATGGAGACCCAATGCAAGGAATTTAGACCTTTGAGTAGAAGGTTTGGCGTACGGACACTACGCTTGGACCTAAAGAACCTCCAGACAGAGACTCACTTGCTGCAAAGAAGTGAAAGGTGTGCTTTAGTGCAGCCACGGTGTGGGTCGTGTAATCAAGCCGAACCTTTTCCTGCACGTATACGCCCCTGTGCAAACGCCTCAACCATTTTGCGGAACGTCGCGTAAGGAGCGAGCGTGTAAAGCTGAGTCTCCCATACGTTTCGGCTAGTGCGTGCTTTGTTCGTGCACCAGGCGCTCAAATACCGCAGGCAAGTACACACTCTCTGTGAACAATTTCGAGCTTGTCCTGTGCGTGGAACACTTTTGTAGTGTCGTTTGGTGACTCATGCTGCGTAGTTTTTAATGCCGAGATGCCACTTCGCCTGGAACATGATCGAAAGGACAAAAGTAGGATAGACACCTTTGCACAGTATCATCGGCACACATTATGGTGATGCACCAATGCCGCCCGAGCCGGCAGCCACGCGGCTTGCTAGCACACTCGGGACGTTACTAGGCGGGGACGAAGCTTGGCAAGCGATTTGGCAGCCTATGAAGACACTAGATCCGGCACACTTAAGCGCATGCTACAGGCTTGCTCTATCAGTAAGCCACTGCCTCTATGTGCTTCTTTCCAGATGTTCCGTGCTCGCTCTCTGCTCTTCAGCTGTCAGCAGCTATCTGAGCGCCACATGAGCTTTCAGCGCTCGAAGCACCCTTCAAGCAGTCAGGTAGGCACACATTTTCAGTTCTATTGCGTAGGGCAATGCGGCAACGTTGGAGCAGTAGGCTCCTCATTTGCGAGGCTTCTGGAACGTAAACACCAGTATGTGCCTAAAAGTCCTGACTACCTCATCCGCATAAGCTGTCAAAGCACGCTGCTAGACAGTGGGATTCCATAGTGGCTTTACTTACTTGCTGCAAGCAGAAGAAACAAAAGTGACCATCTTTGGCTACAGTGACTGCTGCTAACCTTACAAGAAATATGACAAGCTTTTCACGGGCCTGACATATCATTTGCTTTGTTATGACGTTTTGTCTCGTTTCGCGTCTCCGCAGTGAGCAGGCAGCGATCCCATGATGTACATGATTAGGGGTCTAGCACGTAGTCTATAGTTACAAATGCATCAGTTGGCACGCAATAAGCTGCGCATCACACTTGCAACGATGTATCTTCTGGAAATAACGTATCTTTCCTAAATCGGCTTTATTAATCCCATGTGGATTTCTTCGAAAAAGCGATACTTTGAAGCACACTGCGTGGAACAATAAGAATGAAAAAAATAAATGAGTGTTTTTTCCAAGTTGAATAAAGCCAATAACAACAGTCACGTTTTTTGTTCTGAAAAAAATTCACTCCGCAGTCGCTGAATGCGTCCCCACGCAATTACACACAGCCAGACGACGGCATTTCTTACTGCAACATCTGCAGAGGGCACCATGAGCGTCTCCTCAACAAGGTTCGATTCAGCAGAGGCTCACAAGCTGTGATCAGCCGATCATGACAAATGGATTCACACTATGCCTGCGACGGTGTACACTGCTTTGCTAATAGAACCTACTAAGGAGCAGGCACCAGGCTTCTGGGTCTGATAAAACAAGAGAGCAGAATTTGTGCCACAGAAAATGCATGCTCGATGAAACGAATCCGTAATGAGCAGCTTGATGTGAATGGTGTACACAAAGCATTATCATTTTTTGATCGTGGTTGTGCAGAGTAAATGCAAGCGATTTGTTCTCTACGAAAATGCTTTTGCCGCGTGGAAAACGCAAAATTGTTCAAAGGGCATACGGCGCGCTGTCCCAACGGGAGTTCAGGTTTCCAACAAGATGCAGTTGCTTTGAACGCTACAGTCGTGTAAGCAAGTACAGATCAAGCCACCCCGATTGCAAAAAACGTGTGAAACAGGTATAAATGTAAAACGCCTGACAAGAACACCTACATGTGATTGACAAGGTATGCAAACGACAATGAGAAAAACGCACCCTCTGCAGAGCAACCCTGCCGTGCAGAAACATTCGGTTAAGGACGTTGGCAAAGGTGATGTGAGCTACAGGCTCACGTATTTTTCATCGGCATTAGGTGTAGTCCATGTACTGAATACAGACTAGAACAACGGTGCATGCAAGCAACCCTTCCACATCGCCAGCCACTGCTACAGCGCAACAAAGCAACTCCGTAATTTCCTAGTACGTTGTATCATTATTAAGCGAGTGCGCTGACTGGTCAGTGCTATATACAGGCCCGTTTCAGCCTCTTCGTGCCTTTTACACATCTACGGACTCGTTCCTATAGCTGTGCGGAAATCTGCCCATGCCTACTTATTGGCTTCAGCTCCTACTTCCACACGCTTTCTAAACATCCCTTTCCTTGGCTGCCATCACACTCGGCATCCGTCACCACAATATATATTTGAAGATCGAGCGTTGTCTGTATCCCTTAGCCGGTCTGCTGGTCGCGAATACTCAAGTCTAAAAGAAACAAAACAACAGCTTTTCGGCATTGGGCGACGCATTTGATTAGCAAATGTGGAGAGTCAGCAACTGTTTGAGTCTTCTGGGTGCTTTGGTTTCTTTAGAAAACGCAAACCAAACCAACTACAGCTCTCACATTGCCCTCTACTCACAGGCTACGCACAAACACCATAGGGATGAACCGCACATAATCGCATTTGCTTTAGTGAAGTGGGACAGGAAACATGACAGCAAGCTATTATTGGGTAAGCATACCACCCTCATGTGCTCAATATTCATGTGAGTTGGATACGGAACAGTTGAAGTTTCCTCACTTTTCCTTCAGCGTGCAGATCACCCGAGCAAACAGCCACATGTAAGAGCAGTGGGTGATTCACTAAAGGCGGAGATTTTCGCCGGCTGCGCCACTGATGGAAAAACCGACATGGCTAATTATTTAGCCAAAAGACTTTCATACGGCCCTTTAGTCAGAATATAACTAGGACATGCCCTATTACAGTTGGTGTCAACCGACCGAACGATGCAAATACACACGCATGCGCCGAGTCACGCGCAAAGTGCAAGGAAGCTTTGAGTGTAGCCAACAAGCACACAATGCGCTTAATACATTGCTCCTTCGGTGCATTCTGGAAGTGTCGCTCGTCTAAACTCATCCGCTGGTAATTTCAGTTTGGCTCGTAGCTGAGACCGCTGCAGGGCGCTGACTTTAAACCTTGGAAAGCAATCAGGGAATATGAGTGACGTTGGCTTGCCGACACAGAAAAACGATGGGCATGGTAACGCACTCTCTGCCGACGGCACTTATTCCTCTTCGCGAACATATGTCTTTTACTAAAAAGGTGCACAACGGTTGGAGCAAAAGGCGAGGCAGAGTGGCTTGAAAGCAGAACAGCTTTCGTATGCAGTAGAGATGGGTACCGCGACGGTGCCAATTAATTAATACGCAGGTAGACATGCGCTGTACTGCCGAGTTGTGTAGGGGCTGCTCAGTCAGCGATTCGCTCAGCTACATGGCGCAACTATATCCACTCAAACGGAGCATTCGTGTACTGTGCTGGTCTGCTGGCAACTGAAGCAGTCTTCGCGGTGGCAAACATTACGCAGCTGGAGGGAGCGTGGGGGCCATTCTCAGTCCTTTGCGACAGAGCAGTCTGCGAAAGCTTTGTTGCTCGCACAGTGCTGTCCGGAGGACAACATATCGCCTGATGAGGACAGAAGCTCTTTTGTGGTGCCGAACGTCCAACAATCGTGCGTGCTTTACAGCTAAGGAAAGCGTAACGCGCTAGGTTCGCGAGTTTGTTAAGCGCCTCAAAACGCTTGCATGTGGTGCTCGCCCTTAGTGATGTACTATCATGAATCCTTTTTTACTTATAGCTGCCCACGAGTAGTAACGATTAGCGCATTCTCTACTAGAGTTTGCTGGTGCCATGTTTGAGGGTGCGAATTGAAAGGAAGTCCTACATTCTTTGGCAAGAGATACACAATATACCCCGCTAAGCCAAGCTTAGTGAACAACGCACCATCATCTGGCGAAAATTTGGGCTTTTGAGCAATGAATGCGCAAATGCACTTTCAATTAGAGGAGATAATATCCTGATTGTGCAGCTTTAAATAAAAAAAGGATTCATGATAGTACATCACTAAAGGCGAACATCACATGCAAGTGCAGTGGATACAGTCCAACGGCACGCGCAACTGAATGTTTGCACTGCGGGAGGTCTTCATGACAAACTAACAGTTATTCTTACTGGTACCAACCGCCCACGCAGTGGGGAAAATATTCTTTTTGTGTGTGAAAGGGTTATGACAAGTCTGCCTCAGCTCGCGCACGGCCGGAAACGAATTATGCTATGTCGAGTGTTTCTTGTGCACTGCCCGAGCTGCCGCTCACATCTGTAACACTGATTTTTGGTTAGTGAAGCTGTGGTGGACATTCAATACGCAACAAGGAAAAAAGTCGTTGACGCACTGCCTAAAATAATTTGCAGGCCAGAGCACACTCTTTAGACTTTTTCTCAAACAGCTTATTCCCGCCATGCAGGCTTGGCAAAGACGGCTTTGAGCGCTTTTGTTGGGCAGGCTGCAGAACCACCAAAGAGGAAAAGGCCTGCAGTAGGAAAAAGATGGGTTTCATGGTAGGCTACCAAGTCTTAGTACCTCTGAACGTCCGAAGCATGGGGGTTCACTCCTCATTCATGTAAGCTCGATACTGCCTGTCACGCCTACAACATAACTTCACGCTGGAAATCTACACCACAACCTCTGCTGCCTGCACGCGCACGCGCATGCATCTCCCAACTACGTGCACCCACTGACTGCAAAGCGAAGGGGCAAATTGAGGCATGTCGAGTTCCTGAAGAGACACTATATTTACTCACGAGGAACGCAGCAACAGTGAGAGGCGGAGCTTGCACGATGCGCAACGCTGCACTCTTCTCGGAAGATTCATTTCTACGCCATCCAAGCACGCCGACAAACGACTCCAAACCACGCTCTCAAGCCACACAAGCCGCACAACCTATATGGCGAGCTCTTACCAATCGCCTCTACCGCATCTTTGTTCAGTGCATACCGACCCCAAGCTCTCACGCCGTGTAATTCCACCACACCTTCTCTGCCAGCAGCAACTCTCAAAACGAAATCGTGGCGAAGCAGAATATTCCCAGCAAAACCAGCATTAACGCCCCGCGCACTTCCTGATCGGCGTCGCATTCGTTCACACCATCCAGAAAGAAATGTCCCTCGATAGTCCGACTGGCCCCCAACAGATCCACATGGATCGCCGAGCGAAAAACACGTCTGCTCAAGACAAACACAGAACAGTACTCCACGCCCCCCATCCATAACACAACATGTGAAGAATGCAAAAACACTACTCGCATGCATCTCACAACTACGTCTACCCACTGACTGCAAATAGAAGGGAAGAAGTGACGCGTGTCCATTTCCGGCAGAGGGTCTTTTGCGACTCACAAAAAACGCAGCGACAGTGAGAGACGGACTTGCGCGATGGGCAACGCTGCGCTCCGCTCGAAGACCCATTTCTACACCTTCCAAGAACGCCAATGAACGACTCTGAGTCACGCTCTCAAGCCACGGAAGCCGCACAATCAATCTAACGAGTTTCGAAAAATTGCCACTTTCGCATCGTCATTCCATGCAGACCAACTCCAACCTCTCAAGACTAGAGTGCCGACCGGCAACTCGCAGCACGAAGTCCAGATGAGGTTTAAGCACCAACAAGGCCACCAGCGTGAGCGCCCCACGCACTCGCTGTTCACGATCAGAGAAGAGTATTCCACGTTGAGCATCCACATCACAACATTTGCAGCGTGCGCAAAAAGTCGTATGCATGTCACAATCTGCATATAGACTCCTCAAACGGGAGCGCCTACGTGAACAATGGCAACGTCCTGCAACGGAGCTCTTGCTCCTCACAGCAAACGCAGCGAAAATAAGAAACGGAGATTTAGCGATGAGCAACGCTGCGCTTTCTTCGTGAGAACCACATGCACACCCTTAGATCACGCCGATAAACGACTCCTAAACACCCTGCCAAGCCATGTAAGCAGCACAACCAACATGCTTCAAGTAGTCGCTACTACCGCATCTGCGACAAAAGCTGGAAAACCTTAATAAGCAAACGCCGTGATTGCGCGACGTCTACTGTACCAACAGCAACAGGCGAAAACAAATGAATTCGTAGCGTATGCTTAGTATAACTAACTTGCTGACCAAAGTCCCATTCCCTCATAACGCCCGCGAAAACATGCCCCTCGACAGTCCGACTGGCTCCCAACAGCTCCACACGGATCGCCGAGCGAAAAACGCGTCTCCTCAACACCGCAACGGCACAGAATTCCACGCCGGCCATCCACACCACAGTAGCTGCACCTTGCAAAAGCACTCGCACGCATCTCACAACTACGTGCACCCACTGGGTGCAAATAGAAGGGGGGACGTGAGGCGTGTCGATTTCCGGCAGAGGGTTTCCCGCTGCTCACAAAAAACGCAGCGACAGCGCGAGACGGAGCTTGAGCGACGCGCAACGCTGGGGCGTGCGTGGAAGATCCATTTCCACGCCTTCCAAGCACGCCGATGAACGACTCCGAACCTCGCCCTCAAGCCATACAGGCCGCACAACTAGTGTACCGAGCTCCCAACAATCGCCACTACCGCATCTGCGTTCCAAGCATGCCGACCCCAATCGCCCAAGCCCCTCCGCTCCGCCAAGCCTTCTGAACAACCGCCAACACGCAACACGACTTCAAGACCAAGCCGAAGCGCCAACAACGCCACCAGCGCAAACGCCCCACGCACTTGCTGGTCAACGCCCCATTCCGTTCCAACGCCCACAAACGCATGCCCCTCGACAGTCCGACTGGCTCCCAACAGCTCCACACGGATCGCCGAGCGAAAAACGCGTCTCCTCAACACCGCAACGGCACAGAATTCCACGCCGGCCATCCACACCACAGTAGCTGCACCTTGCAAAAGCACTCGCACGCATCTCACAACTACGTGCACCCACTGGGTGCAAATAGAAGGGGGGACGTGAGGCGTGTCGATTTCCGGCAGAGGGTTTCCCGCTGCTCACAAAAAACGCAGCGACAGCGCGAGACGGAGCTTGAGCGACGCGCAACGCTGGGGCGTGCGTGGAAGATCCATTTCCACGCCTTCCAAGCACGCCGATGAACGACTCCGAACCTCGCCCTCAAGCCATACAAGCCGCACAACTAGTGTACCGAGCTCCCAACAATCGCCACTACCGCATCTGCGTTCCAAGCATGCCGACCCCAATCGCCCAAGCCCCTCCGCTCCGCCAAGCCTTCTGAACAACCGCCAACACGCAACACGACTTCAAGACCAAGCCGAAGCGCCAACAACGCCACCAGCGCAAACGCCCCACGCACTTGCTGGTCAACGCCCCATTCCGTTCCAACGCCCACAAACGCATGCCCCTCGACAGTCCGACTGGCTCCCAACAGCTCCACACGGATCGCCGAGCGAAAAACGCGTCTCCTCAACACCGCAACGGCACAGAATTCCACGCCGGCCATCCACACCACAGTAGCTGCACCTTGCAAAAGCACTCGCACGCATCTCACAACTACGTGCACCCACTGGGTGCAAATAGAAGGGGGGACGTGAGGCGTGTCGATTTCCGGCAGAGGGTTTCCCGCTGCTCACAAAAAACGCAGCGACAGCGCGAGACGGAGCTTGAGCGACGCGCAACGCTGGGGCATGCGTGGAAGATCCATTTCCACGCCTTCCAAGCACGCCGATGAACGACTCCGAACCTCGCCCTCAAGCCATACAGGCCGCACAACTAGTGTACCGAGCTCCCAACAATCGCCACTACCGCATCTGCGTTCCAAGCATGCCGACCCCAATCGCCCAAGCCCCTCCGCTCCGCCAAGCCTTCTGAACAACCGCCAACACGCAACACGACTTCAAGACCAAGCCGAAGCGCCAACAACGCCACCAGCGCAAACGCCCCACGCACTTGCTGGTCAACGCCCCATTCCGTTCCAACGCCCACAAACGCATGCCCCTCGACAGTCCGACTGGCTCCCAACAGCTCCACACGGATCGCCGAGCGAAAAACGCGTCTCCTCAACACCGCAACGGCACAGAATTCCACGCCGGCCATCCACACCACAGTAGCTGCACCTTGCAAAAGCACTCGCACGCATCTCACAACTACGTGCACCCACTGGGTGCAAATAGAAGGGGGGACGTGAGGCGTGTCGATTTCCGGCAGAGGGTTTCCCGCTGCTCACAAAAAACGCAGCGACAGCGCGAGACGGAGCTTGAGCGACGCGCAACGCTGGGGCGTGCGTGGAAGATCCATTTCCACGCCTTCCAAGCACGCCGATGAACGACTCCGAACCTCGCCCTCAAGCCATACAAGCCGCACAACTAGTGTACCGAGCTCCCAACAATCGCCACTACCGCATCTGCGTTCCAAGCATGCCGACCCCAATCGCCCAAGCCCCTCCGCTCCGCCAAGCCTTCTGAACAACCGCCAACACGCAACACGACTTCAAGACCAAGCCGAAGCGCCAACAACGCCACCAGCGCAAACGCCCCACGCACTTGCTGGTCAACGCCCCATTCCGTTCCAACGCCCACAAACGCATGCCCCTCGACAGTCCGACTGGCTCCCAACAGCTCCACACGGATCGCCGAGCGAAAAACGCGTCTCCTCAACACCGCAACGGCACAGAATTCCACGCCGGCCATCCACACCACAGTAGCTGCACCTTGCAAAAGCACTCGCACGCATCTCACAACTACGTGCACCCACTGGGTGCAAATAGAAGGGGGGACGTGAGGCGTGTCGATTTCCGGCAGAGGGTTTCCCGCTGCTCACAAAAAACGCAGCGACAGCGCGAGACGGAGCTTGAGCGACGCGCAACGCTGGGGCATGCGTGGAAGATCCATTTCCACGCCTTCCAAGCACGCCGATGAACGACTCCGAACCTCGCCCTCAAGCCATACAGGCCGCACAACTAGTGTACCGAGCTCCCAACAATCGCCACTACCGCATCTGCGTTCCAAGCATGCCGACCCCAATCGCCCAAGCCCCTCCGCTCCGCCAAGCCTTCTGAACAACCGCCAACACGCAACACGACTTCAAGACCAAGCCGAAGCGCCAACAACGCCACCAGCGCAAACGCCCCACGCACTTGCTGGTCAACGCCCCATTCCGTTCCAACGCCCACAAACGCATGCCCCTCGACAGTCCGACTGGCTCCCAACAGCTCCACACGGATCGCCGAGCGAAAAACGCGTCTCCTCAACACCGCAACGGCACAGAATTCCACGCCGGCCATCCACACCACAGTAGCTGCACCTTGCAAAAGCACTCGCACGCATCTCACAACTACGTGCACCCACTGGGTGCAAATAGAAGGGGGGACGTGAGGCGTGTCGATTTCCGGCAGAGGGTTTCCCGCTGCTCACAAAAAACGCAGCGACAGCGCGAGACGGAGCTTGAGCGACGCGCAACGCTGGGGCATGCGTGGAAGATCCATTTCCACGCCTTCCAAGCACGCCGATGAACGACTCCGAACCTCGCCCTCAAGCCATACAAGCCGCACAACTAGTGTACCGAGCTCCCAACAATCGCCACTACCGCATCTGCGTTCCAAGCATGCCGACCCCAATCGCCCAAGCCCCTCCGCTCCGCCAAGCCTTCTGAACAACCGCCAACACGCAACACGACTTCAAGACCAAGCCGAAGCGCCAACAACGCCACCAGCGCAAACGCCCCACGCACTTGCTGGTCAACGCCCCATTCCGTTCCAACGCCCACAAACGCATGCCCCTCGACAGTCCGACTGGCTCCCAACAGCTCCACACGGATCGCCGAGCGAAAAACGCGTCTCCTCAACACCGCAACGGCACAGAATTCCACGCCGGCCATCCACACCACAGTAGCTGCACCTTGCAAAAGCACTCGCACGCATCTCACAACTACGTGCACCCACTGGGTGCAAATAGAAGGGGGGACGTGAGGCGTGTCGATTTCCGGCAGAGGGTTTCCCGCTGCTCACAAAAAACGCAGCGACAGCGCGAGACGGAGCTTGAGCGACGCGCAACGCTGGGGCATGCGTGGAAGATCCATTTCCACGCCTTCCAAGCACGCCGATGAACGACTCCGAACCTCGCCCTCAAGCCATACAGGCCGCACAACTAGTGTACCGAGCTCCCAACAATCGCCACTACCGCATCTGCGTTCCAAGCATGCCGACCCCAATCGCCCAAGCCCCTCCGCTCCGCCAAGCCTTCTGAACAACCGCCAACACGCAACACGACTTCAAGACCAAGCCGAAGCGCCAACAACGCCACCAGCGCAAACGCCCCACGCACTTGCTGGTCAACGCCCCATTCCGTTCCAACGCCCACAAACGCATGCCCCTCGACAGTCCGACTGGCTCCCAACAGCTCCACACGGATCGCCGAGCGAAAAACGCGTCTCCTCAACACCGCAACGGCACAGAATTCCACGCCGGCCATCCACACCACAGTAGCTGCACCTTGCAAAAGCACTCGCACGCATCTCACAACTACGTGCACCCACTGGGTGCAAATAGAAGGGGGGACGTGAGGCGTGTCGATTTCCGGCAGAGGGTTTCCCGCTGCTCACAAAAAACGCAGCGACAGCGCGAGACGGAGCTTGAGCGACGCGCAACGCTGGGGCGTGCGTGGAAGATCCATTTCCACGCCTTCCAAGCACGCCGATGAACGACTCCGAACCTCGCCCTCAAGCCATACAAGCCGCACAACTAGTGTACCGAGCTCCCAACAATCGCCACTACCGCATCTGCGTTCCAAGCATGCCGACCCCAATCGCCCAAGCCCCTCCGCTCCGCCAAGCCTTCTGAACAACCGCCAACACGCAACACGACTTCAAGACCAAGCCGAAGCGCCAACAACGCCACCAGCGCAAACGCCCCACGCACTTGCTGGTCAACGCCCCATTCCGTTCCAACGCCCACAAACGCATGCCCCTCGACAGTCCGACTGACTCCCAACAGCTCCACACGGATCGCCGAGCGAAAAACGCGTCTCCTCAACACCGCAACGGCACAGAATTCCATGCCGGCCATCCACACCACAGTAGCTGCACCTTGCAAAAGCACTCGCATGCATCTCACAGCTTTGTGCACCTCCTGATTGCAAATAGAAAGGACAAATTAATGTTTGTCGATTCCCTGGAGAGGGTCGTGCGCGAGTCACAAGAAAAGCACCCACTTTGGGAGACAGATCTTGTGTAATGCGTAATGCCGTGAGTTTCTCTGGGAATACACTTGTTTGGCGTTCACGTCCGGCGATAGCCCAGTCTGGTTTGCAACTGCGAGCCGCACGGGCCTCACAACTAATATGGCATGTTCCAGAACATCGTCCCCACAAAGTCCTCGTTTCGTACTGACCAACCGCAACCTCTCAAGCCGCGCGATTCCGTCACGGCTCATGTGCTTGCCAGACGCAGCACGACTTCAATACCAAGCCTAAGCACCAACAGTGCGAGCATCATAAACGCCCCAAACAATTGCTCATCAGCTTCTGATTTATTTTCAACAAACAGAAGCACATGCACCTTGCCAGTAATTCACGCCGATTGTCTGAATCACAACATGTGCAGGATGCAGAAGCGCTCGCGAACACCTGAAAATTATGCGTTAGCGCACAAGCTGCAAGGACAAAAACTGATGTGAACCGTACCAACGTTCTGCCACTGACTTGTGATAGAAAACCGGGTGAATGTGGTGCACGCGGTTTGCGCAATGTTCAACGCGGTGCTTTTCTCATGAAGCCTGATTCTATGCCGCCCATTACACAAAAATTACCTTCAAACACTTCACTTTAGGCAGGCGTGCAATAGGACGAAAAAGCAACACACTAGCCGGCAACAGTGTACCTAAAAAGGTCGCCACAGGCCAATGTCACGAACTGCTGACTGTGGCCAACCCTCATGTAAAACACTTTCTTAAGGATGCGTGAGTACCAACAACGCCAGCAGCAAAAGCGCCTAACGCACTTGCTGGTCAACGGGACATTCGTTTCCAGCTCACAGAAACAAGTGCCCCTAGCCAGTCCGACTAGCTTCCACCAGCTCCGCGTAGATCACCGAGAGAAGAATGCGTCTCTTTTACAGGGCCATTCAGCAATATCCCACGCTGGGCGTCTACAGAAAAAAAAGAGACCTGCGCAAAAACTCGAATGCATCATAAAATTTACGTTCACGCACTTGCTTTGAACACGGGAGCTGAAATGAACTGTGCCCAGTTTCTTCAATGCATTATTCGCTGCTTCCAGAAAACAGAGTGAAAGTGGGACACGCAAGAAATATGCCGCACGATGAGCAGCGGCATGCCCTGCTCGGAAAGTACACTTGTATGCCCTTCAAGCATTCCGAAAAGCGACTCCAAACTACGCACCTAAGCGATACAGGCCGCACAACTAATACAGGGTGTTCCAACACACCGTCAATACTACATTCTCTTTTCATACAGAGCGACCCCGATATCTCAAACCGCGCGATTCCTCCACGCCTTCTGTGCCACCAGAAACACGCAACACGAATTCGTGGCGATGCATAATACCTTCAGCTCCATCAGTCGAAATGTCCAGCTCACGTGCTGGTTAACCCCATATTCGTTTCCAACGAACACAAACAAATGCCTGTCAACAATATGTCTGGCTCCCAACAGCTCTGCATGGATCGCCGAGCGGAAAGCACATCTTCGAAAGGGCCATAGCACAGTACTCAACGCCGACTATCCACACAACAACATTTGCAGTCTGCAAAAGCACTCGCATGTATCTCAGGTGCCTAAGTGCGCTCACGAGCTACGTTCACCAAAGCCGAAGTTTAACATGGAAAGTTTGCTAAGTATGTTTTGTTGCATGCAGGAATCCCAGTGAGAGGGAAACACGCGGCAAACTCGCAGAGAAAATTCCGTTGGCACCACCAAATCCCCGTTTTATACAGACCGCCCCAAATTCCTCGAGCCGCGCAATTCTGTCACGCCTTCTGCGTCACCACCAACATGAGACACGACTTCAAGACCAAGCCGAAGCGCCAACAACGCCACCAGCGCAAACGCCCCACGCACTTGCTGGTCAACGCCCCATTCCGTTCCAACGCCCACAAACGCATGCCCCTCGACAGTCCGACTGGCTCCCAACAGCTCCATATGGATCGCCGAGCGAAAAACGCGTCTCCTCAAACTCGACTCCAGCCATCTACACCGCAATAGCTGCAGTTTGCAAAAGCATCCGCTTACATCGACAAATATACGTGCACGCGAGACGCGCAAACGGAGGAGCCGACGTGAGAAATGTCAACGTCCTGCACCGGAGCTGGCGCTAATCACGGGAAACGCGGCAACAGTGAGAGGCGGAGCCTGCACGATGGGGGACGCTGCGCTTTGTCCGAAGATTCATTTCTACGCCTTCCATGCACGCCGATGAGTGACTCCGAATAACGTTCTCAGGCCACACAAGCCGCACAATTAATATAGCAAGTTCCCAGACATCATCACTTCTACATCCTCGTTTCGCGCAGACCGACCAAAATCTGCCAAGGCTCGCAATTCTGCCCGCCTTCTGTGCCCACCAGCAGCTAGCAACACGACTTCAAGACCAAGCCGAAGCCCAACAACGCCACCAGCAAAGTCAACATAAGCGCGCTACGCACTTGCTGATCAACATCACTTTCCTTTTCGGCAGACAAACAAATGCCCCTCAACAGTCTGACTGGCCCGCAAGAGCTTTAGATGTATTTCTGGGCGAGAAATGTGTCTCCCAGAAATACATCTAAAGCTTTTACGTGTCTCCCCTACACGATCACGAAACATTGTTTCAGTCCGAGTTACGGCATCACAACATCTGCAGTTTCCAAAAACCCTCGAATGTACTACAAAAATAGACGTGCACGCACGAACTATAAACAAGGAAACAATGTTGAAATGTGCCATGTTCCGATCTGGCAAACCTTGTCGAATAGGCGAAGTAAAGTATGTTTTCACTCAGCGGGAACAGCAGATGTCAGGGTAGGCACCAAGTTTATTTCATGCGCCTTTCCAACCCGTGTTGCATGTAAAGAGTAGATGCTGTGCATTTACATTCGAAGTAAACAATACGCTGATGCATGCACTTGGAGAAGTTAAGTTGCTTACAAGTCGCAACGCGAATTTGTGTTCATTATAGAATCAAGCGGGAGTAACGACATTACCGCACACCAATCACTGTCTCATACTTCCTCCTCACTTTGACAAGCGAAGTAATTCTGCCCGATTTTACATCAGTGTTCTCGAACCAAGCAGGCAAAAGCCTTTTTAGATGGCAAGCTAGCAGTGTGTTTGGCGCATGGTTTGCATTCGACAACTCAAATAAAAAACATCTAATGGTCAAGGATCTTGAAACGCAACTGTTGAACACTGCCAGGAAAAAAGCAAAAGCGATGCTTCTTCATTGTCTCTTGTTAGATGATATTAGTCTATCCAACCCTTGCAAAAGACGCAGCAATTTTGAAGTGGGCAGCGCTTCTGAGGGCTTCACTTTAATGAGAAGGCAAACTCAAAGTCGCCGTCATACTGAGTGTGGCAAGTATATCATTCCTAGCTGTGTCACGTTGAACGGGATAAAGCTTCTTCTATTTCAATCGACCAGCAAGAGATCAATGTTCTTTGTGCCAGTCGATTCAACCTTGCCTTGGCCTTCCCTAAGAGTCTTTCTGTCCTCATGAATCGCTTTACAAGAAAACCGAGGCATACAGGACAGTGTCAATACTGCCAACGTACTGTTCCAAACAGCAGTGCTAACTATCCAATGGGACAGAAACTGTGTATCCGTTTCAAGTGGCTGAGTAAAGTAGCGCGGCTACCTTCTTTCATCAAGCGAGTAGTATTGCATGTATCGTGGGAAAGCCGAAGAGCAGCCTACGCTTCGGCTCAGCTCCGTGACATTTCCCGACAGCTTCGCGAGCCATACAAGCTGTCGGCCGGAGACAATCCTACAATGACACCTTCTCGGAAACTTCTGCTGATGCCATCTGACTAAAGTGGTTTCAGGCAAACGCTTACAACCTATGGTCAATCGATTCCAGTGAATGATCTCACACTACGCTTAAGGTCATTTGAATACACGCTTTCAAAGTAATCGGCGGACACATAGTGCTGCTAAGTCCTCATTTACCTGGCGCTTCCCGGAAATGTGGATGAGCTAAATTCTTCACACTTGCAGGCAATTTTGCTCTGTTTGTCGTTTAGCCACATGCGAGGAGTCCTTCCTGGGCCTTTAAGAAACACCGATCTAGAGGGCAAAATAAATGGAGGCGACATTGAGCTGTAGATTGAACCAGAGGACAGACATCCTAACTCACAGTATGCCGATGACATTTACTTACACATGTAGGTGCTACAGCGAAAACCGTGCAAACGGTATGGGGGTCAGTTACATATGTAAGTGCTGCAGTGAAAACCGTGCGGAGGAGCCTTTGCTGAATTGGCCGAAGTGTGCACGGCTACCAACGAAAACAGACCCTATACTGGAAAAATGCACAAGAACTGAAAACGAGACGCTGCAGAGTGGCTTGAAAACAGATCCACTTCAGTGCACAGTGCAGATGGACCCTACGGCCGTGATAATTGATAAATGCGTGGGTATGCACGCGTTGTGCTGCCGAGTTGTCTATGGGAAACTTAGTAAGCGATTTGGTCGCATACAGGATACACGCATGCGAATCAGGCAAACCATGTTTCAGCTGCGTCGGCTTGCTAGGAGCGAGGCAAGCATCAGGGTGGTAGGCCCTTCGCAGCGGGAAGTCGTCTGGGGAACATCCTAGGTCCTGTGAGGTGAAGCACTCTGCTGATGCTTTGCTGCTCACGTCGTGTTGCTTGCAGGGCAAAGGTTTTCCCGCTGAGAGTAGCGATGCATTTGTAATGACGAATGTTCAACAATCGTGCGGGTTGTAGACAGAAAACGAAACCTAACGCGTTGGGTTCAACGGCGATTTTGCAAAGCGCCTCAAAATGTCTCACAAGTAGTGACGAATCGCGCATTTTCAACTAGCATTCGTGCATGACTAACTGCTGTCTCGGAGTGCCAACTGAAACGGAAGCGTACGCTCTATGCGAGGCAAACGAGGTGAGAAATGCGGAGACCCATTCAGTAAAGCCTGCAACACTGTTTTCCCAAACCGCTGCGGCGTCATGCGCTGAATTTGAAGATGCAAGCTCATTATACTTGACTTCTCCTACAATGCATACCAAGCAGGCATGCAGCACCTGCGATGCAAACTGTGTCTCCTTCACTCAAGGTAGAACAGCAGGCCTCAGCATAGCCACCAAACTTGCTTCATATGACATTTAAAACTGTACTGAATGTAAAGAGTAGACTTGCGTATTTTAAAGTGAATAGCGCAGGGCGTCGGAGCAGGGCATTGTGAAGAAAGCAAGTGGAGTCGAAGTAAAGATGTGCATTAGTGTGCACTATGCTCTTGAGCAAATCAGCATACTGCGCCGCGGTACAAGTGATATGTAGAGGAAATGCACCATCGGTCCCAATGTGGAGACAGACACAATATTGTCGGCACTTATAAAGATAGGAAACAAAGAGCCCAGCAGAAGATTCAAGTCGTCTCAATGACATCATGCATAGTCTGTACAATAGAAAATGGACCAGAACATTGTGTTCCCGTAAACCACTGTAACAGTGCGCAGCGCGGTTAGCCATTATAGCAGCGTATTGAAACACCGATCCAAACTCTCAACATGGGGCTCTCTTGTTCGGTGGGCGCACTAAGTTGTCCGTGTCATCGGCAAATCTACTTCTATCTGTTCGCGCCCCTCGCGCAGCTACCGTGCGCTTCCGCTTCCCCAACAGCTTTAGTACCTACTTCCACACGCTCTCTAAATATCCTCTTCCAATGCTACCACAACAGTCGGCATCCCTCAAGATAGTGTATATTTGAAAACCAGGCGCAGCATAAATCCCTTAGCCGGCCTGCAAGCCGGGAGTAATCAAGTGTATGAAAGGCAAAACAGCAGCCATTCGGCGTTGCGTGCCAGATTGGGCAGCTACTGTTGATCGCTAGCAACTAGTCGAGTACTCTGATTGCTTTGGTATGACCTGGAAGCGCAGTGTTAGCGAACTACAGCGTACGTATAGCACTTTGCTCACTCTCTTCGCACACACGCCAATTACAGATGTGCGACTTATTGTGCAACGTCTGAAATGCAGGAGATTGAAATGGCTTTGGTAAGAATCAAATCAGCACGTAATTTTTGCATTATCAGTTACTTAGCACCTCAGTTTGAGGCCGCAAAATGTCAGGCTTTGCATATTTGTTTTGGGAGACTGTAGTAACAAGGGTTCATGCAATGTGCGTGCACTAAAATATTGCGGCACCACGTCTATGCGAGTCTAACCGAGGAAGATGCGAAGCTCACACCTCGCATGTGTGAATACCGAGCGTCGTCTGCAGTTCACAGAATGAATAATGACGATACCGCGTATCTAATGACGTGATGCGAGTTGTTGACCAATGCAATCTTTTTGTGAACCAGCATCCCGCTACTGCCTTTTGGAAACGTTAGGCCTGTACCAACGTTTTCCCAACTCAACAGCATCTACCCGAGGCAATCTTAGAAACATTGCACTATTTTCCCACGTTATGCAAGCAATTCCATATTCGTGCTATTTCGGTTTGCTACGTTGTTGAACACAAGGCAGCTTTCATGAGCTTAGAGTAGATACGAAGTTGGCTACGTAAACGCCGTCCTAACGTGCGCCCACAAAATCCTCAGAAAAAATTAGAAATACTGCGTGTTTAGTTTTTCTGAGCGCAAAATCAGCGACTGCTGCATATAATGACATTTGCTACCGAGAAAACAGTTTCGCGAAGCCAAAATTCAGGTGGAATTTCGTACATTAGTGAGATGAAGACTAACTTCCTGTTTATCAACCTAAAGGAGATGAGATAAAAAGCACTTGGCAAAAGGTAAATATAGAAGCTAAGGAGCTACTCCAGCCGGATGCGTCGCAGCTTTCTGAGGCTATTGACTGCTCGTGTTGCTGCAGCATATACGGAAAGCGTCGGAAGTGGACAACCTCGCGAGTTTGGTGTCTCACATCCTGGGCAAAACAAAGAATCAGCGCTGTTGCGCGCTCTCAGAGTTTTATTCGTATATAAAATGAGCACAAGAAATGTCCATAAGTTTTGGTGGGCACTGTCAGGTGGAAGCAGCAGGCACACAAATCAACTCGATTCAAACTCACACCATGCATGCAAATTCTTGGGCACCGTATATGAAGGCTAACGTCCTGTTAATCAACCTAAAAAAAATAACATAAGAAACACTTGTCAAAAAAGTAAATACAGAAAGAGAGAGAACTAGTCCCGCCGGATGCATTGCAGCTTTCTGACGCTACACACTGTTTGAGTTGCTGCAGCATCTACAGTTCTGCGCGCAAACGCAGTTCGCCATTGTTTCGCCTGTGTGTAGCTGGCCCCAGCTAACAGTGTCGCGTGCATCGTAGCCAGTGCCCCAGCGAAATCATTGCACCAGTATTCTCAGCGTTGCCAACAGTTAATTTCTGCCTCCAAGAATTGCGGTTTCTTTTCTCACGTCCTGTGTTCAAATGCAAGACAAAAATATTGAGTGAGTCCACAACGGACGCCACGCGCGACATGACACGGCAGCGTTCGTTGGTTCCGCTCAGTGTTTCTCCTAGGGAGCCTCTGCTTGTGCAGCTTAATCACGCCCAATAGTAACTTGCAGTTGAGCAGCCCACCAAATCTGCTCTCGCTCCCTGTGAGCGTCGATGTCTCCAGCGCAGTCTGCAAAGTGCAACAAGCTGCTAGAGAGCAAGGTTCGGCAGCTGTGGCGGATTGCGTGTGGCACCTCTTCGCTTATTGCTTCCGCCGCATCAGCGTGCTTTAAGAATGTCTCCACTTCAGAGACCCGCAAGACCAGCACCAAATTTGTGCATTGAAACGCCGCCTTGTAGCAGTACCATTCTTTACCTGCGAGATCCAAACAACTAGGTGCGGATGCAGATCCGAGGTACACCAGCACCTACATGCGTCGGAGCACCCTCTCTACTCGCAGCTGCTGCATGCTATCGACAGTAAGCAATTCACTGTGTTCTCCAGACCCATGTGGGCCAGGCTGCTGAAAGAAAAACAATGAATACTTGGCGGCTGGCCTTTTTTCCTCGCATCCACGGACGAAACCAAACGCACAGACAGCTAGCGCCGCCACATGCAAACGCCCTCGCCAACTAGCAGATCCACGCCATGCAAACGCGTCTTTCACATGCTATGCGAATTTCTTTCTGAATGTATCCCAAGCACACGGAGATGTGATGATTTGGTAACACGTATTGCTAATGGGCGGCACGGGTATCTTAGGAATAACTTGTCGGACAAGTGAGAACTGGCTTCCGATCGACCGCAAATATCGAATCGTAAAGCTGCCGATATTTCTCAATCCGCACGTAGAAACTCCATTGGGCTCTGACACATATATTCTGAAGTGCGTGGACGCTGTCTTCAGCTCAAGAGGGCTCTTCCGCTCCTTGCTGGCAGTTCGCTCCCAGCATCTGACAGTGGTTGAACGTCGGCAAGGGAACGCAAAACAGCATCGTGCAGCAGCCGATTTGCTGCAAGCTGAAATTCGCCAGCTGCTTTGGCACCTTAGCCGTGTTAGTAAAGACGCTTTCAGCACGCTATTTCACAGCATGACCAGTCAACTCGCCGTTCACCCCCGAAACAGAGGACAAAATGGTGCTGAGTGACTCGCGATGCTGGGCTTATTCGCCACGAAGAAGCGGCAAGGCGAACAACCGCCTGTTGTGGACGGCAGCCAATCCACTTGCTTGCCATGTAGGCGCGCTTCCCCTCCTCTGCGGCTTGTCTACAATGCTTCAATGCCTGTTTCTGGGAGGCTGCATAGTTCAATCATAGCCAAACGCTGCCTTTCAAACGCCACGAGTCCACGAACTACGCTCACCGTCTAATTCAACGCACAGGCCATCCTCGCCCCAAATAGCATACAAGTACATTTCAGTCTTAAAAACTGGATTTCCAGTGTCCACGCGACTGGCCCATGCCGGACTCACTTGAATGACCTGCAGTCAACTGCGTACACTCCGCAAATGCCTCATGCACAAAATGCATTGAATACGAATGGGGAAAGGAGGGATCCGTCATCCTCTGTTTCTTTCAAGCCTCTATCGACGCAGCCGTGGAACAGCTCTATTGTTGCGGGGACACGTCAACCCCAGGGCCCATTCCTACCTAGTCCGGTCGCATCCACTGGTAGCTGCTTAACACACAAGTCAGTCGGGCATCCAACTAAAGCACGCTAATTAGGCACATATTAAGCGCCGAAAAGTCCCCGTGCTACAACATGGAAAATGAAGGTAACTCCGCACTGTCTGCAGAGAGTGAATTTTCAAGCACCCGAGGTGCCAGTGAAGCATTGCAGAGTCCATACGGGCAATGATTGAGTATCTTCTAGACTTTTTGGAAGCTTAAATCCTGAATTGCTAGAGAGGATGAGACAAGGCATTCAATAGAAACCATCATCGTTGTTCCAGTCATCGTCACGGATATATATCGTACCTTTCCCTGCCATCCCCTGTAAAAGCGGTTTGCGATTGATCATTACTTTTGAAGGAAGAAGAAAACGTGCCGTGCCATATGCGATAGCAGTACGTTGTTTCTGGTGTGGTGCGTTGCCAATGGTGCATCTTTTCCTGAACCTGCGGGACTGTCGTCATTGATAGGCTTGTGAAATCTTTGCACACTCCTCGCACAAACACATAGTAACAAGACTAATAAACAATCTTCTCTTGCAATGTCGGCGTTGCGGCGTCTTCGAACCAAATAGTAACTTTGAATCTTTCCTGATAATTAGCTCCTATGTTTCTGACGGCACGATCAGGGAAGAGCTGTACAACAGAACTTATTCACGGTGCTACTTACGTGCTGCAGAATGCACATGTACTGTGAACGTTCGGGTGTCTTCGAACCGCATGGAAACTGGGGATTTTTTACGATGATTAGCGCCTGTGATTCCTACAGCAGGACCAGAGGAAAGCTGCCTAACAGGCTTCCACCTACTTGCTGCGAAACGTGCATGGCGACCGCGCGTTGGCAGGTGCGCTGAATTGCCGGAAAAGCAGACATATAAACAAATCTCTCCCAGTCCACAAGGCTGAATTTTTGCAGTGCACTGCATCCGTTTACTTTGTGGCTGGTAAATATCGGCTGCACCTGTGTCAGCGTTCGTCAAAACCAACTTTAAAAGACTTCAAGACTGATTCAGCACCGTACTTAGAAAATTCAATGAATCGTCTGTACTTGCAGCACTTCATATTGTGAGCATGCTGACGGGAAATTCTGTCGGGAGGCCGGCCGTGTTGGGTGAAAGCTTGACCGGCATTGCAGACTGCCGCTGCAGCTGCATACTCTCTGAATACAAGCGATTGCTGAAACTAGTACAGAGGGCATATTATCGAGCTTCTCCGTGTGTGAAATGTGGTCAGCACCATCAACACATCAGCGTGAAGCTAGAACGCTTGAAAAGCACGTGTGGAACAGTTTGCAATTAAGTAATTCATTTCCAAGGTAGTGTATTATCAGTGAGTCACGCAGTAGAAACGGTTGCTCACCCTCTATAAATTGATAGTGTAGACTGAAACTTCGACGATGAAACAACATGCCGATTTGTTCTCTTGAAACATTTAGGAAATGCCTGGGACACGCTCATTTAGAGAATGCATGTAAACCTTTCAACATTGTATTGGCAACTCAATGCACCCTATTGTCGCTTTGAATTCATATGGTGAGATCATATACTTTAGAATGCAGTGCATGGAGATGACTGTAGCCATTTTGACCTGGTGTACTGCAAGCAGCCAAAAAATGTTTGCCAAACTCTAGACTCTGACTTACCTTAGTACCTCTACTACCAGCATATGCTGTTAATGAGCTGAAAAAGTATAGGGCTCATCCACAAAGCTAAATTTAGGAATCAGCTAGTTTCACAAGGACGAGGAAACTATGCTTCTGAGAGAACTGAGTGGAAGACGAAAAAATTTTGAACGGCATGGTGTCAGCTTAAAAATGCGACACAATTGTCGTGGTGTTTATTTTATCCCCTCATGTGGTATTCGAACCTGTTACTATTTCGATTATTTTCTTTGCCTTTTGTCCTCCTCCCATAGCACCGGGCATGAAAACGCCAGCATAATCAAACGCCGCCTCCATAAAGCAGAAAATTAGCGTCACCAAGCGGATTCAATTAATATGCAAAGCATGGTTGCATCTCGTTAAAAATAAGTACTGCACCTTCTTCTTGATTTTGTGTTCCCTTACAGCTTCGCCATGCTTGGACTGTCTTGGGATGCCGAGAAAAATACAAATGTGGCCATGTCACGAGTCATCTGGTTGGTGCTTTTTACCAAGGAAACAAGTGATTGTTCTTTTACTCGACTCCAGGCTAGAGACGCCACTGTTCCCATTACTTCGCTTACTCTCTGTATTATGGAGCTTAGAAAACCGTTTGCATGCTACGTCGTCGATTGGCTAAATGGTGTTTGAGCTCGACACATGAGCGTTAGCTTTACTACACCTGAGGAGTATTCCAACTATACAGTATCGATATACCAAACACTTGACGTGCATGGCACATGCATTTTGCTGGATCGTCAATCCGTGTGGTACTGTTAGCGGTGATGCATTTTAGACTCAATTTTGC
>NW_013543439.1:483652-485220 GCF_000499545.2 Eimeria tenella
TTGAGTCTAAAATGCATCACCGCTCAACTAATCATAGTTCGCGGTGCCATAAGTGTTTCACGTACTTCCTGTCAAGCAAAAGGATTCGTGTACTAGATTAAAGGGATCTGGGATCCTGGGACAACGCATGAATTAATTTGATTGGTGTGAACGCGTTCCGGAGTTTGTAGCTGAGCGTTTCCAATATTTTTCATGCGGTACGAGGCCGCGGTCCCCGGATGATTGATGTTTCCGGCTCACTTGCTGCACGAAGTTGCAGGCCACCAAGAGCGTGAAAGCTTTCGTTTGTCTTTGCTAATTGTAACAAGGAAGACCTCGGCAGGTCGATAATGTGCAGTCCTTTTCGGTGTGTTCTTCTCGTGTGACTTGGAAGTCCCTCGTATACCAACTTAAATGCATCTGGAATTCTGGAATAACGCATGAATTTAATTGTTGTGAGCTGCCAACTGTGGCAGCTGAACATTTCCAATATTTTCCAGGCGAAGCGAGGCGGCGGTCTACTGATCGAGGCCTCAAGCCTTTACGGGTTAAGCTCCAAACATTCACTCCTATGATAGTACGCCTAGGAAGCGGCAAGCTTCTATGATTCAAGCTCCACAAATCCATTCATATGATAGTATGATCAAGTACGGTTCTGTTGCATCCATGTGCCTTGTCCTTGGCACATAGCCCGCGCGCTTCATAGGCACCTTCGTAGCATTTTGCTGGCCTCGCTAACAATCCCTGCAAGTAGTTTGCAAAAATTTCTTACAGGAGCTGCATGCTACCATGGCCACTGCATTACTTCAAGAGTTCGAGTGAGGACCCACCGTCTGTGGCCAACAAAATGAGAAGGTTCATTTTGCGACCAAATGCAGGCACCTCGCATCCATAAAGCAGACCAATATTTGCACGACAGCTTAGGCTGAGAGTGTGAAAAATGCTCGCGCTCATCTGTGAAGCTTGTCACCTTGAAATGGCTCGCATTGCTCGCCTGCAACGGGCATGAGCCACTTCATTATTGACAGCTACCGGTCGCCTTTGGCCTCTGTAGCTGGGGCGCCTCTTTAGGTTTCATTGTATATCTTCCGTTAAAACCAATGAAAATGTTCCTTCGTTTGTCTGTAGCAACCCAATGCTTTTCTGTTCGCACCTTTTGTGACATTTCTTAGTCTGGAGGCATTCGGGTAGAAACACTATGAACTAAATGTCCAGGCGCGTTAGCATGCACGAGCATCTGTACGCCTGCGTGGCGCAGAAACATATCCCCTGACATCATAAAGGGGTGTTCTTTGGTCAAAAAAGTAGTGGTGCAGGCACACCATTACACGCCAGAGTGTCGAAGAATCAGAAGCGCAGTAGCTCTCAAGGATGCATGCTACACGACGGTTGCGCAGTAATTTAGCCAGGAACATTTAGATCCAGCCCACAGTTGAGCGGCACTCCCCGCAATTCCGCTGCACGGCATGCACTGTGCCAATGAAAAGTGGTGACACACGCACACGCACACGCACACGCACACACACACACACTCACACCCACCCACCCACCCACCCACCCACCCACACCCACCCACCCACCCACACACA
>NW_013543439.1:485320-490048 GCF_000499545.2 Eimeria tenella
GCACGGTGCTCTTTATTCACATGACGTGCCTTGCTGCTTTGATTCGCACCAGCAAAGTCTAAAAACAGCTTGGAAACCCCGACCTATAATCTGCAGATTTGTGTGCACGGACGTATTGGAAACGTGGATTCTGAAGCGAATCACGAGTTCTTACACTTCACACGAAAAATGCAGGTCTTGTTAGTCTGAATAATAGGAAACGCACCTAGGGCTCTCTTTTGTCCCTACCTCCATATTCTGTCAGAGCGCTACTCATAGAAGATTGCACAATCGCCTGCCGGGAGCTAAGATGATTATTGCACCCACATGCTGCAATGGATCACATAAGGTGCGCAAATAAGTACACCAAGCTCGCGTTCATTTTAAGATAGGAACCATGTTCTTCTTGCCTGCAGGCATGTACGCTTGATTTTTTTCCACACTTTAAGATTAGTCTCGTCGTCAACCATCTACTTTATTAACAGACTGTGCCTAGCAGCTAGCAACTCACGGCGTGAGGACTGTATTTTATTTATTGCCTCTGCAGTTCCAAGGCCGCTTGGCGGAAACTGCCATTTCTTGCTGCCGAGCCAGCTTGAATTAACATGCTCAGTCTTGCATTCTGGCTGCCACTCAGTAAGCCATGCGCGGTGCTAAGCTGTGGCGGCGCGTTGAGTTCGTCGAGTTTTCGAATCTAGAACGGCAGCGTAACAATTCTTTTAACTAGAGATGGCGAACACGCGCTTTCGATACCCCGGAAAGCTTTTTCTCAGCGAACAAACAGGAGACTAATCTTGCTCACTGAATTTAAGGTACAAGCGGACAGTTACAACGAAGCTGCTGCAGCAGAACCAACATAAGCAGGCTGCGTCCACTGAATAGTGACGGGATATGTTTTTCCTGTGCAGATTGTCAATTTGATGCACCGTTTTTCCTGGCTCAGTGATCTGCAGATGCACGCGCTCCGAAACAACTGCTAGAGAGTAAATATGGATTCATTCGCAGCATTTCGAATGAATCAAATAATTTTTGATTTTCAGTGAACTGTACGCACAGAAAAGGCACTCATTGGCAGTTTTATATTACAGCTAACTCAGGAATTTTTATGGTGTCTACGTTAACTTACTCTCTGCATTCATTGGCCCACAGTCATTAATCGTATGCTCGCGCTCAGCCAAAACCCCGCAGGCATAGAAAAACCATACGTCTAAGGCTGTGAATGAACGGAACTGTTGTGCTTCACAGCGGCGAGCAGAGCTTTAAAAAGTTCGTTTGTGGATTCAAATATTCATCTGTGATACACAGGTGGTTTCAATGTTGTTGACTTTTTGTTATGCTCTTGGCCACCGATTCGAGTGCATATTGTGTCTTGCCCCTGGCTCTTATGCTTTGACTTTCTCGGTGCGAATAAATCCGAATTCCCTTCTCAGTCTTCCTACTGTCTTGGTTATGAAGTGAAAGAAGGCTTTTGATGCCTATATGAAGTTTCATCTTGCACCTTTTGTCATAACAATAGCGCGAGCGTTGGCAGTTCCTGCAGGGTCCTCCATGTCGTCGATTCCACGTCAATTCATGTGTTACTTTGTCCAGCTCGCAGTCGTCTGCTACTCTGTGTGGCAAAACACTTGCCAGAGATATTTTATGCACCTGAGTCTGAGATACACATGGCTCTGGTACTGGCTACACTACTTTCCACAGCAAGGAGGCGCCTTGCTTCATGTCACTAAGTGCCTACTGCATTGCCCACTGCAAAATACACGCGCTAACGCATGTTGCTACAACGCGTCAGCAAGGCTCAAAACAAAAGATATTCGCTAAGAAATAGCGACCACATTCCACATTCTCAAACCTCAGAGCGATATCCGTGCATGCAAGTCAGCTCTGTTCACTGCACAGACTGTACAACATACTGCCCACTGAAGCTCTTGTAGAGCTGCGCGGCTCGTTAATTACTTTCTGCGTACAAATTCAAAACAAAACTCTGAGGAGCGTTCTGAAAAGACGCTGCGAAGTCGGGTAAAAATCGTGACCACAAGTACATCAGCAGACAGAAAACTGTCACGTTTAAGCTTTTGTACCACATACGCTTGGTTCTGCATTTTCAGCGCGATGCGGGCTGTTACAACGCGCCATCACAGAAAACCTCACTACAGGCCGTACACGTTTCTGCGTGTTCCAGCTTCCCCAAATTAATTGGGAGTGCGACACCTTGTCATATCCCCAAACAAGCCGCTAGCTAGTGTCCAGCTTCACCTAAAATTAGCGGCTGCGGATTTATCGTGAAATTAGTTGTACGCTGCCTTCGTGATGGCATGCATTTTTGCAAGGCTCCTAGCTATTCACGCCTTTTTTGATGGAGCGCACAATAGCACACAGATATAAACTCAGAGAGGCAAGTACGCACAAGCTGTGCTCCGCGAAGAAAAAGGATGAGCAAAATTACTTGTTGCATTACCACACTTGCTGCCTATTTTGCGTTTGTAGACGCCTGGTCAGTTTTATTATATCGCCTTAAGCAAGTGCAGAGCTCGCACTGTGTAGAAATGGATTCGCTCGTTAGCAAAAGGAACGGTGCCAATAAGTGTGATATCTAGCAAGCGTCTGTCGACGCAGTCCCTTTCGAGATGAAATCTCAAATACCCTGACGCTGCGTCAGTCATCCCGCGATGCCCACCCTTTCATCAGCAAATTACAGGGCCAAACAGCTGCCAATGATTGTTTGTTGGCCTCAAATGCAAGCGTATGAGTCGCCTGACGAGCTGAATAGCTGTTTGAATAAGCAAACAAGCCAGCTCTCGTGTCTGCGCTTGTGCTTCACTCAGCCTGAAGACGGATTCCTACAGAACCAGCAGCTTTGACTGCATACATATGAACAAGCGTTTGCAGCGTAGCCCTCTGAAATATCATCATTACTTACGTGCTGCATTCAAGTACAGGCAAGCAGCATCATGTGAGCTGCATAGAGGCCCTCCGCAGAAAGGTGTGGCTTCACGCCCCGTATGTGTGGCATTTTCCCTATGAAGGCAGATTTCGCCTTGCCAACAAAAAGCAAAAGTATGTGAACTGAAGGCTTTTGAACGCAGTTTACTTAGTAAGATTGAGTTTGCCCCGAACGGTGCCGCTAAAACCATTGTTATTTTGGCCAAAGAAAACGGCGCTTGCATTTTGATGGCGCTTTTAAGAATTTGCTGAGCCACTGCCGAAGACAACCTAGTCGAGGGTGATCGTACGTTTGTGCTTCCATTTCTGTTGTACTGTTCTTGGATATGGCTTGCGCGAGGCATGCAAAAGCGTCCACGGTTTAACCGTGACTAGCTTTAATGACGTAGAGGCTCATGTCCTGCGACGAGGACAGCGAGAAGCAGCCAGTCAGAAGTGGGGCCCCTAGTAGTGTGATGACACAAACTAATCATGCGCTGAATACAAAGAAATGTAGTGGCATTTGCTACGCTCTGTCTTTATAGAGCGCTTTGCAGCCCATCATGCAAAGGTCTACGCCAACGAAATTCTTGAAACGCGTGCTTGAGCAAAGTCTGTGGTTCGCGGACTACTTTAGTTGTTTTGAGAAAGGCTGTGTCCTGCGAAAACTGTAGATTTTCTAGTGTGACAGTTTAATGCGAGGAAATCCCTAGGAAACAAACATCTGCAGTGGTGTCTGCGAATCTACTTACCTCTAAATTAAACCTGGTCACCAACATCGCAATCGCCTATTGCAAAAGACTCATCTCAAGCTTGAAAATAACCTAATTTTCGCAGTAATTTTTTATCAGACAGAACTTTGTTGAGCTGTTGTCGGTTTTGCGTATTCGTAACAATACCACAACTTGGGAACGAAAATGAGGACCTCGATTTGAGCCAGCTGAAAACGGAACCTGCAAAATGCATAGGAGGACTACTGCAGTCGCAGTGTTTTACACCTAAAGTAGCTAATGCATGCGATATTGACAGCTCTGCACGTACATCCTGCAAGAAACGAAAATGCAGTTGCACTGTATGATTTGGTTGGCACAATGTGGACAGCGAAATCTGGCACAACATGGAGCTTTACAATCTAGGATTCTAGTCACAACAAAGGTTTTGTTTAAACTGCCTAATGTGTTGATGCCGTTGTTGCGAACAACCAGACTGCAGAGGCACGAGACGCAGAATCGTGCACCTGGCGAGTAAAATCTTGACTGAATGTCTGCCATTGGCTAGCGACTACATACCGATTAAAACTGATGCCACGCTATAACATCTGCTTCAAGAGTCTGGCACTATTCTTCTGCAAAGAAACAAGACGCAGATAATTTTCTCTCTATCATGTCACTTTTGGTAGGGAGCGCTTCACTTATATATACGTCTCCTTTACAGGACACTCAATACGCGTTGCATTTACGTTGGCAGCTGCAACCGCTTCTTTCAAAGTTCTATCATCATGTTTATACCCCGTTGTATGCTGCCTATCATATACGCATTTCACAAAGTGATTTACTAGGAAGAAAAATTTGATTTGCGCAGACTACGGCTGAAGCCTGATCCTACTAGCTGCGGGGAATACAGTAGAGTGCATCGCTTCAGAAGCGCGTGTTGTGTTCGTTTGACTAAGCAAGAAATTTACCTTTCGATAAGCTTCACTCCGTCTTAAAACCTCCGCAACTAGGCCACTTTCATCGTAAAACATATCGTTAAAACTGCAGGGACGACCGCATTCCAAGAAGGGTTGCTGACGCTCTCGGGCAAAGTGTCGGTTATTCTGGTGCAACAGAA